>NC_084564.2:22325000-22372500 GCF_033978685.3 Nerophis lumbriciformis
GTCACTCACCTCACATGCTGTGATATTTTAAAGGGCCACACGCACACACACATACGCTACTCTCATAACAACTAACAAGACATCATGGTGAAGTCAGAAGTCGAGTTTCTTAACAAGTTAACATGGAGACATTGTCACTACTTTTCTTTTGTCGAGCACAAAGAAAATAACAGTTTAGTTAAATGTAAGTTGTGTCTTGGATCAAAGATCCCATCTACTTAAAGTTAAAGTGCCAATGATTGTCACACACACACTAGGTGTGGTGAAATTATTCTCTGCATTTGACCCATCACCCTTGATCACCCCCTGGGAGGTGAGGGGAGCAGTGAGCAGCAGCAGTGAGCAGCAGCAGTGACCGCGCCCGGGAATACTGCCCAAAACAGCAATTCAAATCTGCTGAAACAGCTACATAAATGGTAAATGGGTTATACTTGTATAGCTTTTCTACCTTTTTAAGGAACTCAAAGCGCTTTGACACTATTTCCACATTCACCCATTCACACACACATTCACACACTGATGGAGGGAGCTGCCATGCAAGGCGCTAACCACCACCCATCAGGAGCAAGGGTGAAGTGTCTTGCTAAAGGACACAACGGACGTGACTAGGATGGTAGAAGGTGGGGATTGAACCAGTAACCCTCAGATTGCTGGCACGGCCACTGCTAGCCAGGACAACATTGATAGAGCCATTGCAGCGTATGTGCTAGAAGACATGCAGGCTATTTCTACAGTGGAGTCACACGTTTTCAGGCAGCTAATTAGCATGATACCGGCGTCAAACAACAAATGGCACGGAAAACATGTTCCAAGTACCTGGACAGTGAGCACATAAACATGGAAAGCGAGCTAAAGAAAACACTCCAAACTCTGCCTCTGCTCATCATTGAAGGTACACACTGTCAATTCTCCTATATACTCTTTCATTCTAGACTTCTAGAGTGTTTGATTATCACATCACTCTAAATGTATAGACTATAAAGTTCACAAACATAAAGAGGGATGCTAGTGGGCCAGGCCAATCTTTCCTTATCTCTAAACTAAAACTGGGGAAATGTGTAGAGTGTTCTGGGCTTCACTACAGTGTTGATCTCCTGAATACATGATTTTATTTCACAATTCCTTGAGAGAGAAAAAATTCCTGATTAGGCTTTGTGTATGTTAAAAAGTTAAAAGTTAAAGTACCAATGATTGTCACACACACACACTAGGTGTAGCGAAATTATTCTCTGCATTTGACCCATCACCCTTGATCACCCCCTGGGAGGTGAGGGGAGCAGTGGGCAGCAGCAGTGGCCGCGCCGGGAATCATTTTGGTGATTTAACCCCCAATTCCAACCCTTGATGCTGAGTGCCAAGCAGGGAGGTAATGGGTCCCATTTTTTTTTATAGTCTTTGGTATGACTCGGCCGGGGTTTGAACTCACAACCTACCGATCTCAGGGCGGACACTCTAACCACTAGGCCACTGAGTAGGTATGTCATGTGTGCCTTCCTTGGGTGAAGCCAGCTTTACAGCTATGTTGTCATTATGCTGTTTGTTACTTATGTATGTTATGTTGCAGCTATTTCAAATAGTTTTGTCAATTTGTTTTGGCCTGAAATAAACTGGCCCTTTGAAACATATCTTTGTCTTTTGTATGTAGAGCACATTACTTAGCAGAGTTCAGTGATGCAAATGCATGTCAAGTTGATCAACACATTGTATTATTCTCCAGTGCAATAACAGTACTGAAATGAAGGCTAAAAGGGCATCAATGAGAGCCTTAAAAAAAAAAGGAGAAAAAAAGAAGTAACTAAATAGTTACTTTTCACAGTAACGCATTACTTTTTGGTGTAAGTAACTGAGTTAGTAACTGAGTCACTTTTGAAATAAAGTAACTAGTAACTGTAACTAGTTACTGGTTTTCAGTAACTAACCCAACACTGCTTATTACACACCAGCTGTTTGAGCGTAACATGCATCTTAGTTGTATTTTTCAATACCAAATTTGGAGGTGTTGAAATTGTCATGTAAAATCGCTAATGCTAATATTAGCCTGTCTTTTGCAAATTCAATGTAAATTACCATCAAGCTAGCCCATTTTGGAAGAGTGGAGCTTTCCTGTACGTTCGATCGTTTTTTTTACCAAGCATACTTGCTTTGGCTAAGTCAACCCTGAGAGCTCCTTGAGTGATTGTTCACGTGAGCCAGTATTAAGTCCGAAACCAGATGTGACGAGTCTGCAACCGGACATGACGTCACTTGCAACAAAGTTATCGAAATAAGGCACCCTTTGTTTTTACGTGAATCGCTACTTGGTAGTATCGACAGGATTCTGTTAGTGCCTATAAAAGTACTGAATTCGGTACCCATCCCAAATGACCCCACATTAAAGGGGTCCTATTATACAAAACCAACTTTTCTTCCCTGCTGGTACCTGTTTCCTCAGCGAAGTACTTGTCATTTTGAAAGTGTGTTTAGGCTCCTTTTCATGTCAGAAAACTGTCACATGGCCTGGTTTATGAACGGAGGCTATCATGTGCTGCTTCAGAATGTCACAGTACATGTTAGAATTCATAGCTCCCCACTCCAAGCAGCACTGCTGCATAACACTACTACCACAAGTGTCTTGCTATGAGCATTTTAGACAATAATGACTATGGATTGAGGACTTCTCATTAGATGGTTACTGCTATACAACGTGTACATTGACTACCCTAATACTATATTTATGAAGTGTTGAATAAATACTGTAAAGAAACTGGCTGCTGACATTAAGGCTGGGCAATAAAACGTTATCAATAAATATATATCGCGATACACACAATCGATATCAATAAAATGTTTTGCTTTACAGTAAATATGCATAAAATAGTTTTTCTCACCCCAGATTTCCAACGGGTACCACAGTCTTTTACGAGATCTAGCAAATCCACGCGTAACAACGTAATAAGGAAAGCTGTAATAAAGCGAACCACACTCAGTTTATTCTGACCTTCCAGAGAAGCAGAAGATAATAAACTTGGCCCTGCCGTTAATACCAGGTGCTGAACGGCAACACTGACGATAGTTTTGCCTTGATAAATAACTTAATTTTTTGTAGTAAGCAACAATACAACACTAACATTATCCCTGGCGACCGTGTCACAACCACTCCCCTGCTTTTCCTGCTCCCCGTATTGCTGGTATATGACACAGGCACCCATATCGCCATATATCTGCCCGGGGTATGCCTGTATATTATTATTTTATTTGGACTTCCAGAATCAGCATCTCCTCATCCATTTGGAGGTAAAATTTTGTCTGAAAACCTTTGACAAGTTGACTTCATGACCATCGCCGCTCATTATGACATTTCAAAGTGTAAAATACGATCCACCTTGAAACTGAGTATTTTATTTTGAGAGTAAACCAAATAATGTATTTTGTGTTTGTGCATGACTTACATATTCTTTATTTTTGCACCTTTCATTTTCAGAGGTTAAGTGTTCAATTTGATACATTTTAGAATGTTGTTAATATTGAGTGTTTTTGTGGTTGTGTTGACATTTCCTTTCCTTTCTGCCTTGAAACTGAGAGGATTGTAACTAGAGGAAGTTTAAATGTATGAATTAAAAATGTTTATCCATCCGTTTTCTACTGCTTGTCCCTCTCTGGGTTGCGGGGGATGCTGGAGTCTATCCCAGCTGCATTCAGGCGGAAGGCGGTGTACACCCTGCACAAGTCGCCACTTTATCGCAGGGCCAACACAGATAGACCGACATTATTCACACACACATTCACACACTAGGTAAAATTTAGTGTTTATATTTCATATATGTTTCTTCTAGTACTTATATTTATAGGTCATAAAAAATATCAAGAATTATTGACATCAATAGATATAACATTCAGATTGTGATACAGTTGTAAGCCATAACGCCGAGCCCAAGCAGAAATGGGAGGGGTGAGATAGTGTATTTTATGTGCAAACAAGTGTGTTTAAACCTTGATCACATATAGAAGTAAACACTGACGATCTTATCTTGAGCAACTCTCAAGTTTCAACAGTGGAGTAATAACACGTGTTCTCCTGAGAAACACAGCAGGCCTAAATGGGCCATTGTTCTTTAAAGGCAGGAAAATCCATTTTAGTTTGTGAGAATTACAGTCATGCTAGAAATAGAATTTTAGGGCCAAATTACACCCGATTACAACTAAGCAACCATTTTTTGTTTATGTAACCATTACTAAGTCTTTGAATAATTGCAATGAAATGGCCTGTAAACACATTGTGATTAGTTTTTATCACTTACAGTACTTGATGGATTGTTCGTCTATTATTATGGTGCCTTTTATGTACATTTTACATCACAATATTCCACTTGTTTAATTCCAGTTAACAGCTTTTATCTGGTCATGTAATGTGTTTGTGCGCACTGTTGTTTCAGGGAAGAATGGATGCGATCGATTCAGGCGGTGGCAAACAGCCTGAAGAGTCAGCAGCAGGACGTGGAGCCAATGGAGATCAAATTCGGCTCACCGAGCGACATCAGCAGCACAGAGGAGATGGAGATCGCCATTTCCAAATCCCGCTCCAAAGTGGTCAGCTCGCATGTTTTAAATTTAAATCCTCTTGAATCACACCAAAGGGATTATTTGGGGAAAGACTTGAGGGCCTAGATTTGTTTTGGTCATTGTGGTTTCTTTGTTGTCCCCTCAGCAGACCATGAGTGATTTTGACTACCTGAAGCTGCTGGGCAAAGGCACGTTCGGCAAAGTGATCTTGGTGAAAGAGAAGGCCACTGGCATGTACTACGCCATGAAAATCCTTCGCAAAGAAGTCATCATTGCTAAAGTTAGTGATTGTCATGTTAAAATGTATTTTAAAGGGCAGATGCACACTGATTGTATACTGTATGCCCCTCACAGTTTTATTTTAAATGAACATTTAAAATGTTTTCTCTATCTTCAATTTTGGAAAATTACTACCGTATTTTCTCAAATAGTGGCTGTTAATTGTCTGCTGCGTCCTCCACTTGAATCATTAGAAATACTAATCGACCCTACTCTGAAAAAAGCCAAACATACAACTAATTACACACATTACAAGATAAATTGTATTTGTTATATTGTCATAAAAATTGTTTCAATTAATTATTTGTAAAAATTATTAAAAAATAATTATTACAAAAATATTTTTGTAAATAAAGCTGTGATGCGTTTTTTAAATTACAGCGCTGCGTAACCATAAAATTATCACAATACGTAAATATTACATGATATTATAAATGTGCCTGTTATGACATTACATATGTACTTACATCTGTATATAAAACCTTAATGAAGGTGTTTGGCTGTTTTTTAAGGGCTTTATAGGCAGAATAGAGCGACTCCCATAGTCTCCATTGTAAGCAGACTTTTGATCGCATTTATTTAATATTTAGAATGTACGAAAAAGTGAGTACAATCCAGTTGATGTCTGATGGGATCCCTTTTGGGTTTAACGTCCACACGTAGATTATTGAATTTCCTTTTTGATAGGTTTGTTCTACATTTTATTGTATTATTGTGTCATAGCATGTGTTTGCTTTAGGATGAGGTAGCGCACACGGTGACCGAAAGCAGAGTCCTCCAAAATACGCGGCACCCCTTTCTTACAGTAAGTGCCTAATTTTTTCACTACAAAATCCATTGATCATTTGTAATCTAGATAATGCAGTTACTCGATTTGTTTTGTTTGTTTTACTCTCACACAGACACTAAAGTATGCTTTTCAAACAAATGACCGGCTGTGCTTCGTGATGGAGTATGCAAATGGAGGAGAAGTAAGTCCTTCTCTTTCTCATCTGACCCGTCACTCGTGTTTGTTCATGAAACACAACATAACACAATCAGCAAGCCTTTATTGTTGTAGCATAGTGTAAGCTAAGAAATGACAACACAAAAACACACAGGACCGCAATGAAGTAAGGTTTGGCTATTTAACAGTAGTACATGCAACGCCATCATTAATGTAAGATAAAATAAATAAACTCTTGTTTTGCCCTATACACTTTAAACTACACCCACAAAAATAAACATGTAGATAAACTAACACCTCAGTGACAGTGTGAATCAAAACTAGACATTAAGGCTGGGCGATATATCGAATTTGTAAGATATATCGATATTTTTTTAAACAAGATATGAAGTAAGAAAATATCGTAATATCGATATAATTTATTTCACGTTAGAATGACCAAACACCGCTTATTTGTTGTATTCCTTGTTCTCCCCCGCTTCGCACTCCTCCTCCCCTTTCTCCTTCCAAGACGTGCTTGCACGTATAAGAACATCCATGATTGGTTAGTTGTTTACTATGATGAGACACGATTGGTTGACATTAGGGACAGGCCAATCAGACATCCCAAATGACAATGAGAGTCGTAGAAGAGAAAAGGGAATATTCAAGCGGGCGATATTATATTTAAAAAAATAGTGGAAGATGGCAGAGGGATTCTCTTCTTTAGATTTTGCTTTTAGCTATGTAGACGACGTCCACCATGCGTCTACTTGGCCACATTTGGACAAATGTATGCGTCTGGATAAAACATTCATTTGAGTTGTTTACCATGTAAGCCCAAATCAAAACTGTTCTCAAATTGCCAAGCTGGGCATATTTTGCATGAGAAATGCTGCCAAAAATGTATGCCGAAGTGAGGACGATCATTGCCGAACAATTAAGTAAAGTCACTTACTTGGCGCTGACCAGAACCGTACGTGTGTGACAGTCCATTACATAATCGACTGGGAACTAAAAAGTGCCTGCCTGCAAATATATTTTTTATCTGAGTTTGATACATTTTGTGTTATTTGTAAAGCTATGTTATTTATTTTATTAATATTGTCTATTTTATTTATGTTATGTAATTCTGTGCTACTTAAACAGTTTTTTTTCTGTGCTGTTAATACCCATCTTGACTAACTGGGTTAATAAACGTGCCACTGAATGTTTACAGTACAGTTGTCATTCAGTTCAATTTCCGTGAATCTCGCTCAAAAATTAATATCTTTATATGTATACTCTCACCGGAAAATATATCGAGATGTATATCAAATATCGAGTTTAAGTAAAAATATATCGAGATATACTTTTTTGTCCATATCGCCCAGCCCTACTAGACATTACTTGCCTTTTGTAAAGGGAAAAAAATCATACCATGCCTGTAATCAGTCGTAAGCTGGTGTCCTTATTAAAACAAGCGCAATATATCAGGGTTCTATAATCTATTCATTTCCTTTTAAACAAAATAAAAATAAAATTTTGGTTATGTTTTTTTCTCATGTATTCTAGCCCACACAATATCATTGTTTTTACACTAACATATTGTAATATTGCTTCGGTTTTTGAATGGTCTCTCTAGTTTAGCCACAAAATCATGCTAAAATAGATTTTACATGTTTTCTTTTAATCTTGCAGTGGCAACTAACCGCTAGGAATGCAACGGTTATTGATTTTGACTGTACAAAATATAGTAATAATCACTGTACAAAATATAGTAATAATCACTGTACAAATATAGTAATAATCACTGTACAAATATAGTAATAATCACTATTATCACGATTAGTATGCATTGATTCATTTTACAACAAAACATGAATGAAATCCCATTCCTTTGGGATTTTGATGTGATGAATATTACTGTCGAAAATAACAGTAATAAAACAGTACATTAGAACAGTACAAAATCATAAATATAAATAAAGTATTAATAGTAATAAATAAAGGAATGCAATAATAATTGTATAACAAGGTTAAGATTAACTCCCCAGAGGAAACTCAAGTGTTATTGTCCTCAACTGCCACTAATGCGTATTTATTCGTTATTAATCATCTATATTATGCTCTGATAGTAATAACTAAAATGCACATAGTTAGATAAAATGGTATATATTTTAACTGTTTACCACCCACCAAGGAATCACTGCTCATATTTGCACACATCTTTGGAAGTACCAAGGACTAGAGTTAAAAAATGGGGTGATCGTTCTTTTTCGGAACTCCCTTCCACCTGAGTTGCGAGCCCTCACGGAGCTAAAAGCTTTTGAATCTCAACTAAAAACATATTTGTTTAAACTGGCTTTTAACAAACAATTACTATAAGTGTTTTTAAATACAAATGTTTTTTTGTTTTGTTTTTTTACTGTTTTAAAATGCTTGCTTCTACTTGTTTTTAAGTTTTTGTCCTGTAATGCACTTTGTGCACCATTGTGATGTTGTAAGGTGCTATACAAATAAACCTTGATTGATTGATTGATAAAATTGTATAGTTCAAGCTCCTAATCCTATGTTAGTGTTTTTCACTTTCTATGTTAGTGTTTTTCACTTGCTAAATTAACATACTATGCCTATAGTTTATTCAATACAGTCAGGAAAACGCAATCTCTGACATTAAATGGTCACTCAATGAATACCTGTCGCTGTTTGTTTACACTGAACTGACAACGCTAAGCTACTGATTGTGCGTGTGGATTTGACAAAACTCTTCATTAAGTAACTTGCCGCTAGAATAATTTAACTCAGTTATTATGTATTGCCTTTAATTTGGCGTGTAAAGCTGCACCATTTTGGACGTAGACGTTTTAGCTGCAACTCTTATGGCAGGATTTGCAAATGGGTGAGCCAATGTCTTCAATAGCTGTGTTTCCATTACCCTTAGAAATACGCAAAACCTAAATATCGCAGTAAAAAACTGGTGATGGAAACACCCATATTACGAAAAACCTCTCAAATATTGCAAAAACATTTTTGCGCTCCAATGGGGTGGTTTTTGAGAAGTTTCGATATTTAAGTTTTTTGCAAAAGCACAATACTTTTTCCGCATTTAGAGGGCCCCTAAACACCAAACCGACAGGGTGCCTATGCAGGACAACCAGGGCAGGCGGTTCGTCTTGGTCTCGCTTCCGATTGGTCGGCTAGGGTCGAGCGAAGCGTCACGGCCGCACCGGGCCATCTCACGGGTGCTTTCCGCAATAGAGGCCGACCCGCAGTCTCGGAGGGACCCACATGTCCGAACATGGTTAACGGGGCCGTAAGTCTCCGATCAATCAGCTGGGGGGGAGACGAGCTCAGCGACATTGCCGCACCGGGCCATCCCGCGGGTCGCTTCCCAGCAATAGAGGCCAAACCGCAGGCTCTGAGAGACCCACGTGCCCGGGCAAGTGTCAATGGGGCTGTAAGGAAGTTGCTTTTGAGCGATCACCTGCTGCCTTCTTCTTCTATTGACATCATGGAGCACTGGCTGCAATATCTTCATCAAAGTGGAGTCTCGGGGATGAGGTTTTACGAGAATTACGGCTCATGACGCAAAACACCCTTTAATGGAAACACCTACAAGTTGCAAATTTACTTTATCAAAATTTTAGAAATATCGTTTCTTTTGCGAAAAACTGCAATGGAGACGCAGCTGATGACTGCATGGTAATTTTTTAAGTACTTAAAATGTTCTCACACTGGCAACATTAGCTTTTTTGGGGTGGGAACAGTTCACTGCTTTGTCTTGCTGCGATTTTTTAGCTAATGTAGCATTTATAAAAATGGGACCAATTACCTCCCTGCTGGGCATTCAGCATCAAGGGTTGGAATTGGGGGTTAAATCACCAAAAATAATTCCCGGGCACGGCACCGCTGCTGCCCACTGCTTCCCTCACCTCCCATGGGGTGAACAAGGGGATGGGTCAAATGCAGAGGACAAATTTCACCACACCTAGTGTGCGTGTGACAATCATTGTTAATTTAACTTTAATTTAACCAGCGCATGCACCACTGGTGTAACTTTGTTTTCATTCCAGGTTGTACCGAAAATAACGTACCAGTATAATGCCCGTTTATACCGTAAGGAGGACTGAAACATACGATATGGTGGAGCCTTTGCAATTAGATAACTGTAAAGTTTTTAATCACGGTTAATAATAAAAAAAAAAAGTTAATCCTTGCATCCCTACTTCCTCTGCGGTGCATAACATTTTGTGTTTTTCATTGACTGGCCACATAAAGTCCAACTACAACAAAGGACTGAGTTCGATGCAAAATAGAAAAAAATTGAATGATTTATTTAGACGTGAATGACGTGTGACAAACATTTTTAATAATAAATATTTTCAGACCATTTTATCTTTGGCTGACCCGCTGCTATCTACACAAGTTAACACAGCAATGTTATGCTAAAGACAATTTTAAAGGAGGACAAACTAATCGAGCACAGATATATCGATATTCAGAATGAAGACCGAATATAATAAAGTGAAATAAAATTACCGGTAAACAATTTGCAAAATTCATGGGCACATAAACTATTACTGGTTAATTCAAATAATCTAAATGAAACAGTATGTAAACACATTCAATGTAACCATAATTTTCATATGTCTGGAAGAAATCTGATGTTATGGCTTCATTCATTTGCAGCTATTTTTTCACTTATCCCGGGACCGAGTATTCACAGAAGACAGAGCACGATTCTATGGTGCAGAAATAGTCTCAGCACTGGAGTACCTCCACTCGTGCAACGTCGTTTACAGGGATTTAAAGGTAAGGGCGAAAAATAAATGATATGTTGTTTGATTACTTTTAAAATAGTACAGTGCTGCAAGGCTTTTGTCAAATTCCATGATGTTGTCCTCGCTACATTGTGATGTCATTAACTGTCATTTACCTCTTTCTCGGTGCAGCTGGAGAACCTCATGTTGGACAAGGACGGCCACATAAAGATAACAGACTTTGGTCTGTGCAAAGAAGGCATCACAGACGGGGCCACCATGAAAACCTTTTGCGGGACTCCCGAGTACCTGGCACCCGAGGTAAGCAACACTTGAGGCGTGTTATCTGCAGCCGCCAGCTAACCAGGGAGCTGGCGGCTAATTAGCCACCGCTCCGCAGCTGGTGGCTAACAGCTAGCCAGCCTCCAGCCACCCTGCCCTGGCAGCAACAACACGCTGCCAGCGCGGGTCCCTCCCGCAAATCACGGACCGCTGTCCCTCCACCAACTCCTCTCTCCTCTCCTCTGTCATGCTGTGGATCATCGCGTTGTGCCTGTCTCTCCATCTCTGGCCAACAAGTGTGCGGCCGTCGGCCAACGATCCCAGGCTAACATCCACCACTGCCAGCATGCTACTCAAATACTCCGCTCTGCAACTCCTCAAACTCAACAAACACATCACCATACCTCCAGACATCACAGCAACCATCAAAACACACAGACTGTTTCGCCGACCCAGATACATCCACAGAAGCTCCCGTAGAAAGTTTATTTACTCCCGGACTGAACAACACTGCATCCCATCACTCTGGTCACGCAACCGATCCACCCCCAGTGGCGTCACACGTCATCACAATAACAAACCACACGTGCGCTCCGCCTATCTGCAACCGTTGACCAAAGCTCCCCCACCCATCCAACTTCACCCATCCCTCAAATTCGCTCTGCTCAATACCCGCTCACTTAATAAAAAAGGACCAATACTCAGTGAATTCATAACTGACAACAATATAGACTTTTTTAGCATAACCGAAACCTGGCAAAAACCACTGGAATACATTCACCTCAACAGAGCTACACCCCCAGGATACACCTACATGGATAAACCACGTGACGGTCCTGGTGGTGGTATAGCTACAATATACCGCCAACACTTGAAACCCACTGCTGTAACCATCACAACCCCCTGCTCCTTTGAGCACCAGTCATTCAAGCTGCCTGGCCCCAAACCCCTGGTCACTGCAATCATCTACCGCCCCCCCAA
Source organism: Nerophis lumbriciformis (assembly GCF_033978685.3). Taxonomy (NCBI): domain Eukaryota; kingdom Metazoa; phylum Chordata; class Actinopteri; order Syngnathiformes; family Syngnathidae; genus Nerophis; species Nerophis lumbriciformis. Next base: position 22,336,749 of record NC_084564.2, read on the forward strand.
ACCCAACTCTGCATTCCTTTCCGATCTCTCTGAATTTCTCACCCAACTCTGTGCCATTTCACCTTCAGTCATCCTACTGGGAGATTTCAACATTCATGTCGACTCCACCACCTGCAAAACTGCCACTGAATTTCTGGACATTCTCAACTCATTTAATATCACTCAACACGTTGACTTCCCCACCCACAAAAAAGGACACACCCTGGACTTAATTTGCACCATTGGACTCTCCATCAGCAACCTCACCAGCTTCAACCTCACAGACATCCTCTCAGACCACCTGGCCCTCACCCTGGACATAGACATCCCCACCCCCCTTATCAAGCAGCAACGCTCCATATCATACCGGAACATGAAATCAATCCACCCCCCCTCTCTTTCTGCCCTACTGACTGACACCACCTCCGATCACACCCTCACTTTGAACGTCTCCCCCACTAAACTGGTTAACAGCTACAACAGCGCACTCTCCTCCTGTCTCAATCAACTCGCCCCCATAAAAACCAAAACTGTCTCCTACACCCACACCGCCCCCTGGTACACTGACCACCTCCGTCACCTAAAAGCCAAGGGCCGGCAGCTTGAACGGCTCTCAAAGAAAACCGGTCTCACTGTTCACCTGGACATCTACACACTACACCAACAGGAATACAGAGATGCCCTCAACAATGCACGCACTTCCCACTACTCCTCCGTCATACAATCCGGCAGCAACAACCCCAAGATACTCTTCTCTACCGTAAGCAAACTCCTCAAACCCATGGACACCACCATCACCTCATTCACCACCAGCAAATGTGAAGAATTTTTATCATTTTTTCAATCAAAAATCAACACCATCCACTCTGAACTGGCCGCCTCCTCTTCCACCTTCTCCACTACCCCTGATCATGCCCCCCCTTTACTCTCCAACCACCCACTCAACTTCTTCTCCGAAATCACCACAACTGACCTATCCTCCATAACTTCTGGTATGAAAGCCTCCACCTGCATCCTCGACCCAATCCCATCCACTTTAGTCATAGCCTGCCTCCCCTCACTCTCACCTCTCATCACCACTATAATTAACTCCTCCCTATCCACTGGCTCTGTCCCTCCTGCCCTCAAGCTGGCTGCCATCACCCCCATTCTCAAGAAACCCGGTCTCGACCCCAACTCCCCCAACAACTACAGGCCCATCTCCAACCTCCCCTTCCTCTCTAAAATTCTCGAACGTGCAGTTGCCTCCCAAATCAAATCCCACCTTCACCACAATAACCTATACGAAAAGTTCCAATCCGGCTTCCGCTCACTCCACAGCACAGAAACTGCCCTCCTCAAGGTCACCAATGACATCCTCCTCCCCGCCGACTCTGGTTCCCTCTCCATCCTCATCCTCCTCGACCTCAGTTCTGCCTTCGACACCATCAACCACTCCATCCTCCTAACACGCCTCCACTCCTCCCTTGGTTTATCCGGCACTGCCCTCTCCTGGATGAAATCCTACCTCTCTGACCGTCAGCAATTCATCTCAACCAACAACTGCACCTCCTCCACTTCCCCAGTCACCCACGGCGTCCCCCAGGGCTCAGTACTTGGCCCCCTACTCTTCACCATCTACCTCCTACCCCTCGGTCAGATCCTCCGACACCACGACCTTCAATTTCACTGCTATGCCGACGACACACAACTATACATTTCCACCACGACCATCACCACAGCCACCCACTCCACCCTCACCACCTGCCTCACAGACATAAAAACCTGGATGCAAAAAAACTTTCTAAAACTCAACTGCAACAAATCTGAAATAATTATCATTGGCCCCGACTCCCTCACTCGCTCCACTCAGGACTTTTCATTAAACATCGACGGCTCCCTTGTCACTACCTCCACCCACATCCGCAATCTAGGCGTAATTTTCGACCCTACCCTTTCACTCCTCCCCCACGTAAACCACATCACCAAAACTGCATTCTTCCACCTCAGAAACATTGCCCGTCTCCGGCCCTCCCTCACATCCTCTGCTGCCGAAACCCTCATCCACGCCTTCATCTCATCCCGGCTAGACTACTGCAACAGCATCCTCTACGGCATCACCTCCAAAACCCTCAACAAACTGCAATACGTCCAGAACTCTGCTGCCCGCCTGCTCACCGGAACCCGCTCCAGAGAGCGCATCACACCTGTCCTTCATGACCTCCACTGGCTGCCTGTCAAATACAGAATCACCTTTAAAATACTCCTCACCACCTACAAGGCACTCCATAACCTGGCACCACCCTACCTCTCTGACTTCCTCCAGCCACACGTCCCGTCCCGTTCCCTCAGGTCTAGTGATGCCGGCCTCCTTGAGGTCCCCAAGACCAGGCGCCGAACCTGGGGCGACAGGGCCTTCTCCGTGGCTGCCCCCTCTCTCTGGAACGCTCTCCCCAGGCACATCAGAGATGCCCCCTCCCTCCCTACCTTCAAAGCCACCCTAAAAACTCACCTCTTCACATTAGCCTTTCCAAACTGACCCTGCCCTAGGTGTCTCTTATTTATTTATTTATTTTTATTTTTATTTATTTTTTTCTAATAAAGTTGTTTTTATCGTCCGTCCCCCCCCCCACACACACATGTAAAGCGACTTTGGGTATTTAGAAAAGCGCTATATAAATCCCAGGTATTATTATTATTATTATTATTATCTGTAAAAGAAAAACTTAAGACATGTTCCCATCACTCTGTTCTGCCAGGTACTGGAGGACAACGACTACGGCCGTGCGGTAGACTGGTGGGGCCTGGGCGTGGTTATGTACGAGATGATGTGCGGCCGCTTGCCCTTCTACAACCAGGACCACGAGCGACTCTTTGAGCTCATCCTTATGGAGGAGATCCGCTTCCCTAAGAACCTGGCTCCCGAAGCCAAGGCGCTGCTGGCTGGCCTGCTCAAAAAGGATCCCAAACAGAGGTTTGTCCCTTGACCCTTGAACTCCGGTAAAATCATTAAGAGAAATTGCCGACTGCAGTTTCGGAAAAGTGTTTTAAAATCAGTGACAGACTAATCCTTAGGATTCCTGATAAATGAGCACAGTGTACCCTCAGCGATCATACCATTTCTCATACAATACATTAGAAATAGAAATAATCTGTAAACTGTGTCCATCCTAAATCATGTATTAACTCTACAGGTAGTGTTTTCAGAAACATGTGAACCTTCTTCATGGTTATGTTGTTAACCACTATGTTAAAGGGGAATTGCACTTTTTTTTACATTTTGCCTATCGTTCACAATCATTATGACATGACGACAGATGGAGTGATTTTGAATTTTGAATACATTCGATCATAAGTCCCCTTACAATAGAGCCTGTGGGAGCCATTCAATTTTTCCTATAGAGCCCCTAAAAACATCCAAACACCTCCATTAGGGTTTTTATATACATGATGTAAGTATATATTTAATGTAATAGTAAGGAGCACATTTATAATAATGTTTAATATTTACATAGTTTGATCATTTCAAGCATAGGCGGCGCATTAATTTCCCCTTTAAAGACAAAATTGACAGCACATGTAGTCATTCTGGACAAATGGACATTATTGAGACACCGCTGGAGTCTGACTACTATGTGAGTTATCTTTTTTGGTGCATTCTTTGGTATAAGTCAGCCAGTCCCTCTTTTGGAGGAAGTAGACCTTCCAACATGTACACTTTTTTCATACTCTGCACTGCATTTTGACATTTGAGTTTGCCTGCACGCTTCACTGCCATACGGGTGCGCATTTTTGTTTTGTTTTGCATTTTGCCCGCTTCAATTTCAAGTTCAGACTCTAAAGCATGGATTATGCTCCTGTGTCGAGGCACCAGCGTACACTATGCCGGCTTGCTCCTACTCCACTTGCAAAAAAACCTCATGCTACAGCAACGCTAATCGTAAAGGCTACCATTGGTCTGCCTTTTTACATTATTTCCTATAGACTCATTCACAAATGCCTTCTCTGATTTCTGGTCAACATTTGCAATGTACTGTAAGAGAGAGTGTGGAAACACATTAATTACTTGCAGCTCTGAGTTGACGTCAGGTGGAGTGCTCATTAAAATTCTTCACGGTCGGCAAGTTTGAATAAGTAAGACTTCAATAACCCAAATAAAAAGGAAAACATTTGGCCAAAATTTCATCCCTTGGTGCACTGTGTTCTGTGTAAAGTAAAGCATGTTTTGACAGAGTTTGAGCCAAATTTGACGGCAGTGGCTACAATGGGTAATTATCTATAAAAAAAAACATTTGACAATGTGTCAATTTTGTAATATGAACATTATTTTCACTTGGTGTGTACCACACAGATACTGGCTGAAGATGCAGCAGTCCAACTTGAACACCTTTGCCGCACTGCAGCTCATTAATAGAACTTAATTTGTTTTCCCAGACCGTCTCTCTCATCTCGCCCTCAGCTATGTACGCAGTAAACCACATCATTTAAGCTGTGTTCCTCTTTGATTTGTTTTGTTAGCGCGGGGTAATGGCTGTAAACAAGCCCTTCATTGATTGTTGTTTTTGGGTGTTTTTAGGTAACTGAACTAGTGTCAGGGTTTTCACAGGGAGGTCTGCCTGCAGGCTCACAAATGTGCAAAGAAATTAGTAATGAATGTGTCTCAAATGGCCATAACAAAGGAACAACCTCATTTGAAGTGTTGTGTTTACACAGGCTGTGAGATCTGTGGCTGCTGGTGACTTGTTTTTGTGTGTGTGTGTGTGCGTGCGTGTGCATGTGTGTGCGTGCGCTGTCATTCTAGGCTCGGAGGCGGACCCGATGATGCCAAAGAAGTAATGACACACAAGTTTTTCACCTCCATCAACTGGCAGGATGTCTTGGAGAAGAAGGTAACGCATTAGCGCTAAAGAAGGGCTCAACTCGACTTTTGAAGCGACATGTTCTGAATGTAACACACTTTTCTCCTCCTGCTGCACAGCTTGTACCACCTTTCAAACCCCAGGTAACCTCAGAGACGGACACGAGATACTTTGATGATGAGTTCACAGCACAAACCATAACAATTACCCCTCCAGACAAGTGTAAGTACAAACACATTGTATATATTTAACCCTTAAAAGTTACTTGGAGCATTTTGTGCCCTTTACTTCTTTCTTTTAAATGTTCAACTATTTTAATTGTGGCTGTGTTAACTAAATGCAGGTTACACATATCAGGAATTGTTTCTTAAATTTGCATTAAAACCTCTAAAGGCTTAGTGGCCACATGCGTGGACAGCACCTTTTAGCTCTTATTTCCAAAACTGTGTACACTACTGAATTGGGGTCTTATGGCCCTTATGTGGACACTTATAATGCCATCTGGTGGTGTCAGAAGAGTATAACATACAATGGAATTTGGAAAAAAAGTGTAAAAATAAGAATTAGCATGTCACTAAGCATGAAGTACACGTTTGTGGACTTATGGACTAGTACGTCATATCACAAGATGATTCTTAGTTTTTATTCTAATTAGGGTTCAATAAGCCCAAATAGCAAAGAGAAATATAAAAAAAGCATGTAAACAAACAGCTTGGGCCTTAAGAGGTTAGAAAAACTAAATGCCCAAAAAATTACACTTTTGTTCTTTGTGAGAAAACTATCCTGTTAAAAAACATAAAAAATGCATTTTTATAGCAGATTTATAGTGATGTAACGGTATTGTAGATAGCGCGGTAGGCAGCGTACACCTTAGACAAGTCGCCACCTTATAAACTGTCATCCAGAAAAGATATTTGAAGCCAGCGAAGCTAAACATCACTTTGTGAGGCTACATTAATAAACTTTTTTTTTTTAATTGAAGTATTTATTTCAAACCTGCACAGTACAACAACACACTTTTTTTTTTTTTTTTTACATTTTGGCAGAGACATTTATGCAAGGCTTGAAAAGGGGTTGGATGAAGCAGATGCTTATAATATCCCAACCCCTCTCACTCATTCCACATTTAACATACCGGTAAACAATATAATACAAGAACAATACTATACAAACAAAAACAAGAAAAGCTCCTGTAGACTAACAATACAATAGTACCACTGTTACTATGAGACAAGACGAGACAAAACACACACACACAGGCCCAAACACTCTCTGACCATACACCTCTCTCCCATCGCTCTGTGCTGAGGGCATCATTCTCTTTCCTCCTCGTACTTCTTCAGTACTTCTTTTTTAAACAGTCTTTTAAATTGAATCATGTTAGAACATGTTTTTAACTCGTCCCCTAAGTTGTTCCACAGAGTGACTCCACGCACTGAAATGCACATTGATTTTAAAGTTGTTCTAAATTTAGGCAAATATAATTTGTTTCCTCTTAGACTGTAACTATGGTGAGCATCTCTATCCTGGAATAGGTTCTGTATATTGGATGGTAGAGAGTTTTGGGATGCCCTAAACATAATTTGAGCAGTTTTAAAATTGATCACATCATGCAGTTTAAGTTGCTTTAACTCCATAAATAGTGTATTTGAATTATGTCTGTAGTGAACATTAGACACAATCCTAATGGCCTTTTTCTGTAGAGTGACTAAAGGCTGTAAATGGGATTTATAACAATTTCCCCAGACTTCAACACAATAGTTTATATATGACATAATAAATGAATGATACAATAACAGCAGAGCATTGGTGTTCAATAAATTACATGATCTCCTCATCATTCCAACACATTTAGCAACTTTTGTCCTCAGGTAACTTATATGAGGCTTCCATGATATATTTTCATCTATTACCACTCCTAAGAATGAATTTTGTTGAACATATTCTATTGGTGTATCATCAATAACAATCCTGATGGGTATATTACTTTTGCGATTGCTAAAGAGCATGATTTTGGTCTTCTTTAAATTCAGAGACAATTTGTTGGTATTAAACCAAGTTTTTAACTTGATCATCTCCTCAGTTACAGAGGCCAGAAGTTGCTTCATGTCGTCACCTGCACATGTAATGGTTGTATCGTCAGCAAAAAGGATGAATTTCAGCAGTGTTGATACTTTACATATTTCATAGATATACATTACAAATAGTGTGGGTCCCAGTATCGACCCCTGGGGGACTCCACAGGTTATGTTCATGAGTGTAGATTGATGTTGGTCGATCTGAACAATCTTCTGTCTCTCATTCAAGTAGCTCTTCAGCCATTTCCCTGCCACTCCTTTTATGCCATAGTTTTCCAGTTTATTTACAAAATCTGGTGGTCAATGGTATCGAAAGCCTTTTGCAGGTCAATAAAAATTCCTATAACAAATTTGTTTTTCTCGATACCATTAGTAATGTTTTCTATTAAATCACTTAAAGCTAATGAAGTCGACCTATTTTGACGGAACCCATATTGACAATCAGATAATACTTTGTGCTTTTCAATGAAGCCACGGAGTATATTATCAAATAATTTTTCCAATATTTTTGACAACTGTGGCAGAAGGGAGACGGGCCGGTAATTTGTGAAGTGGTGTTTGTCTCCAGATTTGAAGATGGGGATGACTTTTGAGAGTTTCATTTGTGAAGGAAATTGTCCAAGTTGAAAAGATAAATTGCAGATGTTTGATGATTTCTTCCGCTACGTTCCGGACCGTCCTCATGTCCAGGTCATAAATGTCACGTGATGTTTTGTTCTTGCTTTTCTGAATAACCTCCAGTACTTCCTTTTCAACAGTCGGAGTAAGGAACATCGAATAAGGATTTTTTTCAATAAGTTCCATGGGCTGTTCATCATTAATTGGGATTTTTTTTGCCAGCCCAGGCCCAATATTAACAAAAAACATAATGAAGCCATCAGCAATCATCTTCTTGTCACTTATGATGTGGTCGTTCTCAACAAAAAACTTAATAAAAATTACATTGGTAGTTAACTTTTCTAAAATAAAAACATATCCACTGTAGAAGACACTACTTCTTATTAAAGTGAAAGTTGAAAGACACCAAAGTTATACTGGATGTTACATTGTCACTTTTAAAACATCAACTATAAGGTTTTGTTTTTGTTTTATATTTGAAACAGTTGATGTTCCTGCACAATTATTTGCACTTAAAAAACATGTTTGTAATGAAAAATATGATAGAACATTTGAGCATTATCTTTGTGTATAATTATTGTAAGTGTGTTTATCCTAAACATTCCTGCCTCTTCGTTTTACACACTATGGCACCTTTTTTTTTGGACATATACCACAATAATATCGTACCGTGCTGCCTTAATACCATGATATTACCTTACTGTGAGATTTTGATACCGTTACATCCCTACAGATTTGTTTAGCATAAACTAATGCAACCATCATGTTAGGATTTCAATTTGTCTGCTGCTCTTCAATTTGAGATTTTGACATTTGTCCACCAGGTGGTGCTACTTTTTCCCCATTCAAAGCATGCAGCAACTCATGCTGCCTTAAGTAAAATACAAGTGTGTCCAAAGATGTTGTATAGTGGTGTACAATAATTTTAAATTAGTGCTGTCAATTGATAATTTTTAAAATCAAATGATCATTTTTTTTTAATTGGATAATCATGATTCAGTAAATTACTTGATAACAATTTAAATGACTCCAACATTTTGTCACAAATGCTATTTTCTTGTCAGAATGTCATACAAGAACATTTTTTTAATGTTTTACTTGAATGTCCATCATTTATTTGCTCAAACCGGGTAACAGTGATTTGAAGTCTTGTCAGGGTTTAGTTTGAAGGAACATTGCCAGCAAACACACAGTCGGAGTGTGCTCACTTATCTGTGCGTATGCATTCACCTGATCACGTACTATATTACAAACCACGCTGACTTTCAGGTAACTATCCACGATTAAGTTAAAGGAGCTTGTGCGCTCAAAAATAACTGTGATTGATCTGCAACTATACATGATTAATGCAATATTTGTTTGTGATTAACCACACGAGTTATCTCACTATTTTGACAGGCCTAATATGAATATATTAAGGGGTGCATGCATAGTTATTTTGTGTGAGTTTTTGATAAAATACAGAGAAGTGTAGGCATGTTACCCTTTAAAAGGTTGACATCCACTAAATTGGGCCAAAAGTAAAGATTGGAATTTGTTTGGCGCTGTGTCAGAAGTTTGAGGAGAGTTGCAATGTTGAAGGAGGACATTTTTTTGTAAATATAAAAATTGTGACGTATAAAATAGTAATAAATAATTGTAAATGCAATGAAATGGCAAAATATTTAGTGTCAGTCTACCTTTGGCTCATAATTATCATTAACAGTATTACCATTCTCAACAGCAGAAAATGTTATTCTTCCTGCGTTCCAAAAAGAAAATACTTACATAGTAGAGGTAGTTTTATTAAACTGGCATATTTGATGTCGAAATAAATATTAACGTAATGTAATCTAATAAAAAATGTTGTTGCCAATCACTAACCCATGTCTCCTTTTAAATGTATTTTATAGACTGTCAAAAATAACGAGTTAACTCGTGAATAATCATAAAATAGATATCTCATTAATCATATATGGTTGCAGATTGATCATGCAAATAACTTCAAGCGCAAATAACCCCATTCATTGTGGACATATAAAACATGACAAATTGTGGGGGTGCACTATCCACTTTGGCTGCCAGACGGTAATAGTGTTGAATATCTTAAAATGTGTTTTGTGGCAATTACAACTTTGACCACAGCTTGAGTTGCTATGTAGTGTCACTTCCATTTTCAGCAGACTGCATTGCAAAATTATTAACCCCCCACCTTCCTTTCACGCGAGATCCACCCAGTAATGGGGCCATATAAATCCCTTCCCTACTGTACCTTAACCATCAACGCATGCATTAAGGGCAAAAATTAGTTGGCTGAAACTGTTAGTAAGTTTTAAGCAAATTAGTAAAATATTTACAATAACAATAAAACAATAAAATAGCATTTTTGTTCAAATATCGGGTATTTTTTAAGTTAATTTGAATCATGCAAGCAAATGATAACCTGTGATTAATCATGATGTACAGTTGTGCTCATAAATTTACATACCCTGGGAGAATTTATGATTTCTTGGCCATTCTTCAAAGAATATGAATGATAGCACAACAACCTTTCTTCCACTCATGCATAATGGTTGTGTGAAGCTATTTATTAGCAAACAACTGTGTTTACTCTTTTTAAATCAAAATGACAAAAGAAAGTACCTAAATGACCTTGATCAAAAGTTTACATACCCCAGTGACTTTGATCTGATAACATGCACAAAAGTTGACACAAACAGGTTTGAATGGCTAATCAAGGTTCCAATCCTCACCTGTGACACGTTTGTTTGTAATTAATGTGTGTGTATAAAAGGTCAGTGAGTTTCTGAGCTTCTGACAGACCATTGCATCTTTCATCCAGTGCTGCACAGATGTTTCTGGATTCTGAGTCATGGGGAAGGCAAAATAATTGTTAAAGGATATGCGAGAAAAGGTAATTGAACTGCATAAAACAGGAAAGGGGTATAAAAAGATATCCAAGGAATTGAGAATGCCAATCAGCAGTGTTCAAACGCTGATTAAGAAGAGGAAAATAAGGGAATCAGGTAGACCAGCAAAGATTTCAGCCACAACTGCCAGGAAAATTGTTTGAGGTGCAAAGAAAAATCCACAAATAACTTCAGCTGAAATACAGGACTCTCTGAAAAATTGTGGTGTGGCTGTTTCAAGATGCACAATAAGGAGGCACTTAAAGAAAAATGGGCTTCATGGTTAAGTCACCAGAAGAAAGCCATTTCTGCGCAAATGTCACAAAGTATCCCGTTTACATTACGCCAAACAGCACAGAGACAAGCCTCAAAACTTCTGGAACAAAGTAATTTAGAGTGATTGCTTTCTTCTGGCGACTCGACCATGCAGCCCATTTTTCTTCAAGTGCCTCCTTATTGTGCATCTTGAAACAGCCACACCACAATTTTTCAGAGAGTCCTGTATTTCAGCTGAAGTTATTTGTGGATTTTTCTTTGCATCTCGAACAATTTTCCTGGCAGTTGTGGCTGAAATCTTTGCTGGTCTACCTGAATCCCTCATTTTCCACTTTTTAATCAGCGTTTGAACACTGCTGATTGGCATTCTCAATTCCTTGGATATCTTTTTATACCCCTTTCCTGTTTTATGCAGTTCAATTACCTTTTCTCGCAGATCCTTTGACAATTATTTTGCCTTCCCCATGACTCAGAATCCAGAAACATCTGTGCAGCACTGGATGAAAGATGCAATGGTCTGTCAGAAGCCCAGAAACTCACTGACCTTTTATACACACACATTAATTACAAACAAACGTGTCACATGTGAGGATTGGAACCTTGATTAGCCATTCAAACTTGTTTGTGTCAACTTCTGTGCATGTTATAAGATCAAAGTCACTGGGGTATGTAAACTTTTGATCAGGGTCATTTGGGTACTTTCTTTTTGTTATTTTGATTTAAAAAGAGTAAACACTGTTGTTTGCCAATAAATAGCTTCACACAACCATTAAGCATGAGTGGAAGAAAGGTTTTTGTGTTATCATTCATATTCTCTGAGGAATGGCCAAGAAATCATAAATTGTCTAAATTTATGAGCACAACTGTAATCCAAATTCAAATGTGTGGTTAATCTGACTTTAAAAATATAATTTGACAGTATTTAATACAATTGTTCTGTTTTGTTTTTGTAATTTAAAGAATGAGTTATGTGAACGCACCAGCATTTAACAGGCTAAAATCCCTCAAATTTTTATTTCATATTTGAAACGTGTATTTCACGCAAAATTTGTCAAAAATATATATATATTTAGTGTATATAAACTGGCAGACTATATTTAAGTTGATGTTGTTGGGCACAAAAGAGTGAGGATATTTAAAGTTTTAGTTTTGCAGCATTTTGATTTCTGAACTTATATTTTGCATAATGTGTTTTTGTTTTTCTTTTTTTCCAGATGACAGTTTAGACGTAGACGACTCGGATCAGCGTACGCACTTCCCACAGTTCTCCTACTCGGCCAGCATACGGGAATAGCGGCTCGGACTTTTGACCAAGCAGGCAGGCTACCGCACGACCCCAATCTCACGTACGCACTTGCACTGCTGAGGACAAAACGAATGACCCACACAAAAAACTGGCACAAGACACATTTTCATCCAGTCTTTCACATACACACACACACACACACACTAGCAAACGAGACCAGCAAGCAGAAAATCATTGTTCACAATGAACACGCAGGCTTGTGAGCGCCGGACCTCAGCAGGTTTTTGCGTGGACAGACGGGCAGCTTCTTGTCCGTACGTACATCCTATCAGGGGGGGCAGCCTTAGGCGTCCCTGTAGGACCTCAGCTGCACTACACTGGGCACCACGTCAGAGCCTTGACTCTTTGAAACCAGGTTATGCCAGCAAGTACCACCTCGTAGACACACACTCGCGTAGTCGACTGCATCTTAGCATACACAACTTGTTGATACAGTTTTTTAAAGAGAGAAAAAAAAGTATAATCACAATTAGAAGAATGGAAGAGATATTGGGGATAATTGACCAATCTAGCTTCATCGATTGTTACGGTTTTAAATATAAAGCCATATTTCTGCATTTTTTTGTGGGTTTTTTTTTGTGTTTTTTTTGTTTTTTTTAAATAAGTGCTCTTTCTGGAACTTGCTGTTACAAATCAAATGCGTGTGTGGTGAGGTTGCCATTTCTGCGTATGCACTGCGTGTGTGTTCACGTCTGAATGAATGTGTGAGAGGACCCTACGAACAATTTTGTTTTGCAACCATCCATTTCGTGTCTGTTTTTCATCGACAAATTTTAATTTAACGCACACACACAAAAAACAGTGAATGCTGGAAGACGGGCAAAAGCGAGGACACTACACAAGCAATGGCCTTCTAAAGGGAACAAGCCTGTTATTTATGGAAAAAAAAGCAGCGAGCAACTCTTTGGCTTATCTTGCATGGCTTTTTAACTTGCATTGCTTTAAAAAAAAGAAGTGAGACGCAGCAGGGAAAGACGCTTAGACTCATTGTGGCTGTGTTCTGCAAACAAGCACAGTGATGAGAAAGAGCAGCTTATATTTTAGTCTTTAATGCTGGAGTACATGCTGGCAAAAAATTTGCTAAAGGACAAATCATTTGTTTTTCATTCTTTTTTTTCTTCCCCGTCTCCTCTCTCCTTCCTATTGTGGTCCATATGTAATGTTTAAGTATACGTTCTATAAAATACCTATTAAAATGTTTTAAACTGCTTTCTTTTTTATTTTCATTTAAAGCAGGGGTTTTCAAAGTGTGAGGCGGGAAGGCGAGAAGACTTAAAGGCAGGAGAGAAAAAAAACCCTGTTAAGCTAACTTGAGTTTAAAGTGGAAATTATTCGACTTTTAGTGACTAGTTTTTACAGCAAGCGAGTAAACAATCTGGGGTGAGCAAAAAAAAGTCCACAAATGTATTTTCAGAAGGATGGGTGTCCAAAGTGCGGCTAAGGGGTTATTTTTGGCCCACAGCTCGTTTTTTATATGCACATTCTGAAAATGTAATTAATTATTAATGAGATATATTATTACACTATTTTTCTATAAAGTGACACATAAAATGTTTTTAAATAGTTTAGCATATATTGACTTACATTGGATTGCTTTTAGCATCTTCCATGTACAAAATGTATCAATCCCCCCACACATGCATTAATTTTTCGGTATACGACCCTTTCTGGAAAAACTGCCACACTTTGAAAAACCCTGATTTAATTAGGGGTTGCCTTGCTCATCGTTACGCTTTACCTATATATTTTGTGGCGATTCTTCAGATTATCCCCCACGTAATCATCACTCGACATCCTCATGAACTGTCTCTTTAATTTAACGCCGTTTTTGTGTGAGTGGCAGCATGCGTGTATTGAGTGAAAGAGACAAAAAAAGAAAAATCAGCAGCAATCAAATCGAATGGCTTTGACTCTCCAGTTGACACCTGCAGCACCTCGTTTCACTGACATCAGAACCACTGCACTGATGGACTCCACTGTGGATTTGCCTTCTACCACAACCGTAAGGGGGAGCTGCTGAACTTTTTTTTTTTAAAGAATATATAAATAGATATTATTTTTTTGTAGTTGTGAAGCCATACAATGAACTTTGCTGCTGACCACGCTTTTCAGCAATGCTTCACGGCTGAACATGCAAGTATCCTGTAGGGCATACGCTGGCACAACAAGTGCCTTGTCACTATTGTGTAAATACCAAAAAAGTAATAAAAAAAAACATCTTAGTGGCGAATGCAGCATATGTAGAGTGGGAGACCTGTTTTTTTTTCTTTTGCAGCTTTATGTTGCTTATGTATTTGAATGTGATCATCAGTCACGAATGTCACCTGACGCTGGTCTAATGATTCTTTCCCCCCTTTTTTGGTTTGCTTGTTGAAGTTCGTTATAGCTCAGAGAGCAATTAAAATTTAAAAAAATGAGCAATCTTTTTAGGGCATGACATTGTCCCATTGGACAGGATCAGCCCAATCCCCCTTTGCAAGACTTTACAATGTGCAACCTGCTACACAGTATGGTAGCTTATGACATTTGCAATGATGATGTGCCAGTAAACATTTTACTGAACAAACCTCTGTCTGTGTGTTTACATTTTACACCATATACTTATGTATTTTTTGAGTCTAAAAATGTTCCTATTGTTGCGTATTAACCCATATTTTTTCCCATAGAAAAAAAAGGCGAAAAAAACAGCTTTTTGTCTTACAGTTAAGGGTCTAAACATGCCCACAAACAGGTGGTGCCAAAAGACTTATCTCTAAAATGAGTCAAAGCTTCTCTTCCTGTCATACACATGCACACACCAGTGACTTGGAGAGACCCAGCAGCGAAAAAAGGGTATAAAGGGTCTTGTACCGCAAAAAGTTATCCTTTTAAATTGTTATGTCAGTTATTTTATGGCTTTTGGTAAAATATGGTTTATATATGTATATGTACATATATATGTATACATACTGTATACACAGATATGTATTATGTATATATTTATATATATAATATGTATATTCAAATTTCACTGTCAAATAAAGGGGTTGTCCTAGATTATGTGCGTCAAACTCGTTTTCATTGATGGCCGTGTTGCAATTATGGCTGCGATCAGAGGGCCACATTAAATAATAATGTGGCGGAAGATGTTAAATAACATTGAAGAGATGATAATGTGGAAGACCACATTGAATGACGTGGTGGGCTATTTTAATTACACTACTCAGCAGCCTAGTGGACCTACTCAGTGGCCTAGTGGTTAGAGTGTCCGCCCTGAGATCGGTAGGTTGTGAGTTCAAACCCCGGCCGAGTCATACCAAAGACTATAAAAATGGGACCCATTACCTCCCTGCTTGGCACTCAGCATCACAGGTTGGAATTGTGGGTTTAATCACCAAAAATTATTCCCGGGGGCGGCACCGCTGCTGCCCACTGCTCCCCTCACTTCCCAGGGGGTTAACAAGGGGATGGGTCAAATGCAGAGGACACATTTCACCACACCTAGTGTGTGTGACAATCATTGGTACTTTAATGATGTGAAGGACCACATTGAATGATGTGGCGGACCAAATCAATGATGTGGAAGACTACAATGAATTACTTTGCGGGCCACATTATATGATGTGGCGGGCCAATTTAAGTGATGTCGCAGACCGCATCAAATGATGTGGAAGACTACATTGAGTGACTGGACGGGCTACATTAAATGATGTGGAAGACTACATTGAATTACGTTGCAGGCCACATTAAACGATGTGGCAGGCCACATTAATGATGTGGAGGACTATATTGAATTACGTTGCGAGTCATATTAAATGATGTGGCGGGCCAAAATAATGATGTGGAGGACTATATTGAATTACGTTTTGGGTCATATTAAATGATGTGGAAGATCACATTGAATGATGTAGCGGGCCAATTTAAATGATGTCGCAGATCGCATCAAATGATGTGGAAGACTACATTGAGTAAATGGATGGGCCAAATTAAATGATGTGGAAGATCAACTTGACAAAGTGGGCTACATTAACTGACATGAAAGACCACATTGACTGATGTGGCGGGCCACTAATGATATGGAGGACCAAAATGAATGGCATGGCAGACGACTTTAATGATGTGGCAGGCCACATTGAATAATATGATGGGCCACATTAAACCATGCGGAGCACCACATTAAATGGTGTGTAAGACGACATTGCATGAAGTGGCTGGCCAGATGTGGCCTCCATGCCTGGAGTATGACACGTGTCTTATATTTTCAGGGTCGTCTTATATTCAGGTTGATTTAGTATACAGGTACATCATTTGTGATATTAATTTTTAGACTAGTGCAACTTGGACCTGGTAGGCTGCATTTGTGTGTTATTCCCATCAATCCATTTTTACCGCTTGTCCCTCTCGCAGTTGCAGGGCGTGATGGAGCCTATCCCAGCTGTACTCGGGCGGAAGGCGGGGTACACCCTGGACAAGTCTCCACCTCATCGCGGATCCCCACCTCATTGCAGGGCATTTTGTGTGTTATCCATCCATCCATCCATCTATTTCCTACAGATTGTCCTTCTCGGGGTCACGGGGGGTGCTTGAGCCTATCCCAGTTGCACTCGGGCGGAAGTCGGTGTACACTCTGGACAGGTCTCCACCTCATCGCAGGGCCATTTGTGTGTTATCTTTCTCATATTTTACTATACTGCAAATTAATTTTAAGGGATAACTTGACTCAACTATGTTGCAAAGCTTATTAGACCTTTTTATAAATGCTGGAAATGTTCTTTTTAGAAGTGGGAAATATTTGTATGTATATATTTGAAGTAGATATTATTTATATAATATAGCCTAATTATATGGATGTGTTTCACAGCATTTATTAAAAGTCAATCAGCTAGTAAGCATCTTTAAAGGTCGCAGGAATGGATGAATAAAAATACAATTAAAAATAAGTAAACCGGGGGAAAAATGAGTTGAATAATTTAAATACGTCTCTAATGTAATGTTCAACAGTTAATACTGGGGTTAGCTTGTTTAGCTGAGACGGGAAGTTTCTAATTGGCTAATTGGTTTACAATTATCAATCAATAAAATCTTGGAGAATGATTAAGAGTACAAAAGCCTTTAAGTTGATATCTTTTTTAAAAACATTTACAGTGATTTAGGTAGCACTTTTTGTCGTGTTTTGTTTTTTCATATTTTTGATTATTATTATTTAATACTCCATCTGTATTTGCTTTTGTTTTCTTTCCTTGACATGTTTCGCTGATGTTGAAAGTGCCTTGACTTTTGTGTGTATTACAAATGTATGTTTTGTTCAATTAAAAAAAAAAAAAAAAAAAAGCCCAGACCGGAAGTGTACTCCTGACTACGACTATCTGTGACGTCACCGTCCCCAATCAACTCCATGGCAGGCCCACCTGTCCTGTCTGCTTTATAATTGGCAACAGTGACGAAGCGACCACAGCGCTTCTTTCTCTTACAGGCCTCCGTCGACTCCCGTGCTTAAGTAGCTGCAGTGGCCCAGCAGGACACCCTGTCTCCGGCTGTGACCCATGGCCAGGACCGTGTTCTGCGACTCCAAGCCTCTGCTGGACTTACACAAGGTCAGCCTGGAGGGGGGGAACATGGCTGACTAACGCAGCCTGGTCAGTTTATACACCCACCTTTTATTTTCCCCTAAAAGGTATACATTTATCAACCCTTAAATGTGTTGTTATATTTAGGCTTATAGTTGTACTGTTTTTGTTTGTTTTATCACAGACACAGTTACCAGCTATTTAAAGTTATGCTAGCTATTAGTATTAACGACCACAAATGGTTCATTTTAAGTGAGTCACTCACTAAAAGGATTCGACTCACTTTAGTCAGTGTTAAACATTTAGACACTTACAAATGCACACAACAAATGACAGCTTATGTAAATTGATAAGTGTAGAAATACCAAATCAAATACAAAAAAATCACACTAAATCATCATAGCTGGTACCAAAAAAGTGAGGTCAGTGACTCAAGTTTGATTGATTGAGACTTGTATTAGTAGATTGCACAGTACAGTACGTTTTCCGTACAATTGACCACTAAATGGTAACACCCGAATAAGTTGTTCAACTTGTTTAAGTCGGGGTCCACGTTAATCAATTCATGGTCATGTCAAGTCATGTACTTGTTTCCTGTGAGTCAGTGAACCAATTCAAATTAATTGTTTGAATGTGTTGGTGTGAGGGATTGAATTGAACTTGAATCCATTTGCAAGTTCAAATGAATAATCTGAGTCTACCGTGGGTTTAGGGTGGGTCAGCTAACTGCAGCCTTTATCATGAATTGATTACCGTATTTTTTGGACTATAAGTCGCAGTTTTTTTTCATAGTTTGGCAGGGGGTGCGACTTATACTCAAGAGCAACTTATGTGTGAAATTATTAACACATTACCGTAAAATATCAAATATTATTTAGCTCATTCATGTAAGGGACTAGATGTATAAGATTTCATGGGATTTTGCGATTAGGAGTGACAGATTGTTTGGTAAACGTATAGCATGTTCTATATGTTAGTTATTTGAATGACTCTTACCATAATATGTTACGTTAACATACCAGGCACGTTCTCAGTTGGTTATTTATGCGTCATATAACATACACTTATTCAGCCTGGTGTTCACTATTCTTTATTTTAAATTGCCTTTCAAATGTCTATTCTTGGTGTTGGGTTTTATCAAAAAAAATGCGACTTATGTTTTTTTCCTTCTTTATTATGCATTTTCGGTCGGTGCGACTTATACTCCGAAAAATACGGTAACTTAAACAAGTTGAAAAACTTATTCGGGTGTTACCATTTAGTGGTCAATTGTACGGAATATGTACTGTACTGTGCAATCTACTAATAATTTTCAATCAATCAAGTGTCTGGCGGTAGTGCTTTTTGGAGAGTTTGTAATCTTGAATCAGTGAGCCTGTTAAAATGAGTTGAGTTCGGTGTTTTTGTGTGATAGGGTTGTCACAATAACAGAATTTCTTGTGAAAACACAATATTTTTTTTGATATTCTCTCAACATGGTGGTGGGGTGCCATCATATAATTTGTAACAAAACAGGCTAGTAAGGATAAAACATATTGAAAGTAGTTCTATCAAATGATTAAAAAAAAAAAAATCAGATTCACACACTTTTTTGAAATTGAATGAAACGGGTTATTCGCTTGCATATTTTAAATCAACTTTAAAAAAATTCACAATATTTGGACATAAATGCAATTTTATTGTCAGAATGTAACCCACGTACATTTTTTAACTATTTGAATTGGATACATGTCATATATTTGCTCAACTTGTTAACATTTTTGTCCCATGTCCAGTCAGGGTGTAGCAACGTGTGCTGCCTTTCAGGTAAATGAGCATGTACGATCAAAATGTGATTAATCTGCGTATGTACATCATAAATGCAATAACTTTTTGTGATTATTCACATACGTTTACCTGCATTTTTGACAGCCCTAATTTAAATACAAATCTTTGTTAATTTAGTAATAATTAAATGCCTCCTTTTATTCATTACATGTTTGCTGTTTTTTTTCTACAGTATTTTATTTCTACAATGTGCCATTGGGCCATAAAAAAAAGCTACATCCCACAAACGTCCCCTGGGCAGTAACAAGCTAGATGTATCAAAGCTTAACTACATTTTCCAGTAGCTTGGTGGTAGCTTAGCTACTTTTTTAAAAAAAAGTAGATTTTCCTGTAGCTTAGCTACTTTTAGATCCATGTAGCGAGGTAGCTTACATCAAAGCTACCAAGAGAGAAAATGGACTGCGAATCCAGGCCAAGAAAAATATGGAGAAAATACAAAGACCTGGATGAATGGAAACCTCGATACATACGGAGAAAATTGATGATTGGTTGGTGTTTGTATGATGAGTCACAATTGACTAAGGTTAGGGAGAAACATTACACACTGGACAATCAGAGGTCAAAACTAGTATGCAAAATCATAAGTCACACACTCGTGTCACATGAAGACGAGGGGGTCAGAGACTGAGGGATGCTTCAAGCTGATGACTCAAACAAAGAAACAGACTTGAAAATGGCAGAGGAATTCTCTCCCGCAGATTAGATTTTTCCTTTAGTAATGAAGATAACGTGCAGGAAACCCACAATATAGCAGGTCCTTGGCTATATTTAGAAAAATGTATGCGTTTAGAGAAAACAGTGTCCTAAACTTTAGTTTTAGTTGTTTACTCTGTAAACCAAAATCATATCTGCTCTTTTCATCAAAGAACACACTAAGTTAAGTTCATGAAAAGCTTTACTGCACATAACCATTACCAACTGTTCCCAAACACACAAGTCATTGGGTTACCATTGCAGTGTCCATTTGTACACTCAGTTAGCCAAACATTTATATTATACCTGTGGGCCCATAGATAGAAATGCTGTTGAAGTTTTTAAGTAGCAAGCTACTTTTGCCATGTAGCTTATAGCGTGCTACAATTCTCGGGATAGCTTCCCCTGTAGCTTAGCTACATTAAATCGAGAATAACTTGTAGCTTAGCTTACGAAATTTTCCAAATAATAGCTTGCCCATCACTGCCCCTGAGCCACATTTTGAACACCACTGGTTATTACACCAGAAAGCCAAAGTGTTGCCAAATGACAATGTCTCTGCTGTCTCTTCTTGGCACTTATGGAAGTGATAAAGGTTGTATTGCAACAAAGTTCTGAATGTTTTCTCCACAAATGGCATGCAGTAGTAACACACACTGCTAGGCATAAAATAAATAAATTAACAGGAAAGTTATTTTTTTGTAAAACGGGCGTTTGACGACTCCTTCTTGCTGTACACACCATCCACGCCGACACTCCAACACACCGTGAGAACTTACAAAATACAGTACATCAGACTTTGATTTAACATCAATAAACACTCAGAAAGAAATTGAATTACAAAAATACAATACCTCGTTTGCTGCTTGTAACGAAAAGAGGTTCTAATAATCACTTGCTTGAAGTTTTACACAAATCATCGAATACACTTATAGCTTTCGAGAAGCTGAAGACAACGTGCTCAAGCACCCTCCCCTCTTGCATGTTCTGCCTTGTTTACTGTCCGTGGGATCGCAACATCACAACAATCGTTACGCTTTGCAACACAATGAACACAATACATTTACATTTTGTTCAGGAGATTTTACAATCACACATTTTCTAATATTTTATAACTTTGCATCATTGACTTATTTATTAATATTTATTTATGACACATATTTAAAGCATGCAAACTCTCAGCAACAGCTACACGGATCTCTTCTCTCGCTGGCACGGCACATACTTTGCTTTTCATGACCGCGTTTATTTGATTTTCGAAGAAATGCATTTCACTTTATCGCTTTTCACTTTTATTGCTTACAGTACATCGCTAATTGCCACCACAGGTCCCTTCTGCTAAATCTTATTCTCTAGCACAGTGGTTCTCAAATGGGTGTACGCGTACCCCTGGGGGTTCTTGAAGGTATGCCAAGGGGTACGTGAGATTTTTTTTAAATGTCTGTCACAAAGAACTGTGAAAAGAAATGCAACAACGCAATATTCAGTGTTGACAGCTAGATTTTTTGTGGACATGTTCCATAAATATTGATGATAAAGATTTCTTTTTTTGTGAAGAAATGTTTAGAATTAAGTTCATGAATCTCTATTACAATCCCCAAAGAGGGCACTTTAAGTTGATGATTACTTCTATGTGTAGAAATCTTTATTTATAATTGAATCACTTGTTTATTTTTCAACAAGTTTTTAGTTATTTTTATATCTTTTTTTCCAAATAGTTCAAGAAAGACCACTACAAATGAGCAATATTTTGCGCTGTTATACAATTTAATAAATCAGAAAAAATAAAGAAACTGATGACATAGTGCTGTATTTTACTTCTTTATCTCTTTTTTTTTTCAGCCAAAAATGCTTTGCTCGTCTTAGGGGGTACTTGAATTAAAAAAATGTTCACAGGGGGTACATCACTGAAAAAAGGTTGATAACCACTGCTCTAGCAGAGCAGGTTATGGGTAGTTATGACGTGTACTGCCACAGTTCCATTATAATTTGATTATGAGCAAGTGCGAAATGGGAGCGCCAAATCTGCATTTGTAGCAGGCTGACACTCAAATATATTTTTCTAAACCGCAGGCGTTTTTCAGCGCTGACTACTCAGTTCTCACACGGCTCTCTGAGGAAAGTGTTGCATCGTCTTTGGTACCAACCATACTGAAAAAAGCAAATATCGATGTATTTTTTTCCGTGTTGCTATTGACTTGATATCAATACTTTTGACAATCCTACATATGTCGAACTCCTCTTGTTAGTAGCCAGTAGAAGACTTGTAGAATCTAGCGTTAATGAGATCTCTGGCTCAGTGTTTCAGAAAATTTTGGAAACATCAACTCCATTAACAAATCGCCCATTTACTCATGTACTGTACCCTCTAACATCTTGAAATTATATTATTTTTCATAGATGATCATGCTATCCAATACTGAGGTATTTGAAAATAATGAACAATGGTTTTGTCATTGATCCTGCAGGCGGACGAGAGGCAAGCCCTTTCAAGATCTTGGGCAACTACCTGTGGGTCCACCAATTGCTGGCAGCTCATGGAAATGTCAGAGTCCAGGGTGGTCCCTGTGAAAAGGGATCCCGAACACATATGGGTACACATGCTTGACCTTTCAATCCATACTAGTGCTAAATAATTTGGTTATACAGACACATCCTCCATGGGAAATATGTTCCAGGGTCAAACCGTCTAGTCTTAAAAAAAAAAAATAATAATAATAATAAACCGAGCAATGTTTGTAAATAACATTATGAATAGAGATGTCCGATAATGGATTTTTTGCCAATATTCCGATATTGTCCAACTCTTAATTATTGATTCCGATATCAACCGATACCGATATATACGGTCGTGAAATTAACACATTATGCCTAATTTTGTTGTGATGCCCCCCTGGATGCATTAAACAATGTAACAGGGTTTTCCAAAATAAGAACAACTTCAACTCAAGTTAGGGAAAAAAGTGCCAAAATGGCACTGCCATATTTATTATTGAAGTCGCAAAGTGCATTTTTTTTTTTTAACATGCCTCAAAACAACAGCTACAAAAACAATGAAGGCACACAGCTTCAGTCCAGAGTATACTAGAGTAATAAAGTAAACAATAACATAGTCGTCCTCTAGTGCAAGACTGCCTGGTATACTGTATAACAGGAAATTATAAACTGGGCTCAATCTGCCCTGCTCTAACGTATTTGTATGAGTAACACAAATGTGCTGCAAGCTAGTGGTGAGTGATTGAAGTGGCCTACCAGTCAGTCTGAGCTTCTGAAATGCTGCGTTGAGACAGGGCACCTCCGTTCATTGCAAGCTGCAATGTGTGCGCCATGCAGGGCAGACTAGCCACACCAAACTCCACCGTAGCCTTTGACATACTGCGTGCGTTGTCCCTGACCACAACGTGAGCTTTCGCCCTGGGGTGGTTTTTGTTGTATTTTTGTTTTTTCTCGGCGGAGTCTAAGCGACAACTGTGGTACTACTTTTTTCGGTGTTTGCTTTTCATCCATCTCCCGCTTGTATTCATTGTGTATCTCCTTATGATTCTTGAAGAGGTGGGAGATCAACTTGCTGGTATTAAAGGAAGACGTCTTGGTTCCTCCTCGCATAACCAACTTTTTGCAGTCATTGCAAATTGCCAGTTTTTTATCAGTCACACACTTTAAAATAATCCCAAACCATAGACATGGTGTCGTTAGTCACCGAGTGAGCTGGCTTGTTAGCCACGGCTACAGCACCGGCAACAACACACTCTTGTTGTTATGCTCCGCTCGCAGCGGTTTGATGAGGTCATCAAGCGTTGCCAGTGAACCTCATGCTGCAGTCGTCAACTCCTGTGTTGTGTGTGTGGGAGACTGGAAGACTCATCTGCTCTGTACTTCTCCCTATGTCCGTGTTTTACCGGATATGTACAGCAGCGTTTTAAAAAGTCATTAATTTTACTTTTTGATACCGATAATTTCCGATATTACATTTTAAAGCATTTATAGGCAGATAATATCTGCAGGCCGATATCGGACATCTCTAATTATGAACCATGATGAAAATGTAAACTTAGCTTAAGTTTACTCTGTTACTACCTGTTTTTAGCACAGGATGTCATTATCTCAAAAGAGCAACAGCGTCTTTGAAGCTTGGACATACTCCGCTGGCAGCATCATCCATGCCAAAGGTCTTAAAAATTAATTAATACAGTGTGCCATGCAACGAAGTGCTCATGATTTTATTTTTTGTATGGTCCTTTGGTTTCTGCGTAACAGGTGGATGTCTGGAGGAGCTTTCTCTTCTTTGCCCTCGCAGCCTGCATGGTCTACACAGCCTGCAGGCACTCATGCCCAGTCTGCTGCGCCATGAAGTGGAGATGGCCCTTGAGAAGCTGGACCTCATAAGGGACCGGACATATGCCTGGGAAATGTTCCTGGACATGATGGTGAGGGGGGGGCTTCAGTTTCCTTTCCTCTGTTGCCAAATTGCTTCTTTGTGTGGAGATTCTTTCATATCTTAGTAGTGTGTTTCTAAACCTGCTCCATGTGTTGAGTACCGTATCTTCAGCTCACGTATGTTGTAAATTGGCGGAATATAGAAAACTTTTTTTCTTTTTGTGCCTGCAGAGAAGTCAAGCATGGAACTCATTGCCCAAATTTGAGCTGCCGCTACACTTTACCGACACCACCCGTGCCGTCCTGGTTGATTGGCTTATTCAAGTCCATGTAAGTTTTTGGATACACAGTATCACACTAAACTGAGTACACACATTTCAGCAACTGTTTTTTATTATTTTAAAGTGGACCTGCACTTTTGTAAAATTTTGCATGTCATTCGCAATCCCTAAGACAAGAACACGCTTTTTTAAATTAATTAATTTATTTTTATTTTTTTAAACCATTCTAATTTGTAAAATACGGCAAGTACGAGGTGGCCAACAAAGCACATTGGAGTCATCTATTGCGCCCATAAAGCCCCCTAAGAAAACATCTAAAAACGGTATTTACATCTCGTGACCTAAATATTACCCAATATTGGCAATATTATTTTAAGTGCTAATGCCAAGAAACTACTTTTATTGGTGCCGTGATCAGAGAGGTAACTAGCTTATGCAGCTCTTGACATACTGAGCCGGTGAGCTGCTGCATCGCCCTTGAGTTGGTAAGTTAGTTCTAGATCAGTGATGTCCAAATTTGGCTCGTCAGATCATTTCGTTTGGCCTGCCAAAGGCTGGCTACCAAATGTAATACTTATTCATACCGACCTCGTTCTAGCTGCACAATAATTGATGGCAAGGCTACACTGTAAACAAATTCAGTAGAATTCACGGTGAAAATCTATTTTCATTAAAGTTTTCCATTTACAGTATTCAAATGTAAAAACATCGATGTAGATCTTACAGCAAAAAAGCAGTGAGTCAATTCTGCAGTAAAATTAACAGTGGTACTGTTTTTCAATTTCTAGCAATGCACTGTAACAAAAATGATTGTGGATTTTTCTGTAAAAAAAAAAAAAAAAAAGGCAACTGAGTCACCAGAATTTAACTGTAAAAATGATTGTACAGTTTTTTCAATTTACAGTAATTTGGTGGAAAAACTTAAAATCCTGATTTTTATTTGTTTACAGGTTAACTAGTTACCATCAACTTCAACTAAACCTGACAATCTCTACTACTGGGGTACCCACAATTTTTCTGCAGGCGAGCTACTTTTTAATTGACCAAGTCGAGGGGATCTACCTCAGTGGCCTAGTGGTTAGAGCAGGGGTGGGCAATTAATTTTTACCGGGGGCAGCATGAGCAACCCGAGCACTGCTGGAGGGCCACACCGACAATATTTCAATTAAATTTTTCTCAAATTATTTTTTGATGTACCGTAAGATAAATAATAATATTTTCATTTAACCTAACTTACCTTTATACAAAAGCAGATGGCTTTTGATGGTTTTATTTTTAACACTTTCTTACACAACACTTCCTGATGTATATTACAATGCAAAAATTTAGATTTCTGTCACTTTATCCTGCATCCTCTTTGTTGTGAACGTAGCACGCCTGTAAGGTGATTGGCGAGGAAGCGTTGCTGTTGCGGAAATGAGGAGTTAGGATAGACGTGCGTGTGGAAAGAACAAGATAAGTTGAGCTGTGTTAGTATAGGTTGCTCAATAAATGTTTAAAAAGAGCGTCAGACTTGGTGTGCACTTCTTCTGGACGCTACTTACCTTTTTCTGTAAAGAAATACTTGGCAGTCCATGTCTTGTTGAAAACACGCCATTCGTCATCAACTTTTCTCTTTTTAGCGTCTCACTTGTCTCTGTGCACCTTCACTCACAGGTTACACACGGACATACGCCCATAAATAACACTTTTCAAAATAAAAGCAGCACAGTTGTATTTCAAGCACGACATGGATGTTTTTTTTAAAATTTATTTTATAATTTGTGATTGCTGCTGTTCACATTCACTCACAATCACATACGTCCACACGGAAGTAATATAACTCTTTTCAAAACAAAAGCAGCACCGTTGTATTGCACACTCGACAGATACTTTTTAAAATGTATTTTGTAATTTATGATTGGCCTCACGCGGGTCGGACAGGGACGTACAAAGGGCCGGATTTGGCCCGCGGGCCGCAGAATGCCCAGGTCTGGGTTAGAGTGTCCGCCCTGAGATCGGTAGGTTGTAAGTTCAAACCCCGGCCGAGTCATACCAAAGACTATAAAAATGGGACCCATTACCTCCCTGCTTGGCACTCAGCATCAATGGTTGGAATTGGGGGTTAAATCACCAAAAATGATTCCCGGGCACGGCCACTGCTGCTGCCCACTGCTCCCCTCACCTCTCAGGGGGTGAACAAGGGGATGGGTCAAATGCAGAGGACAAATTTCACCACACCTAGTGTGTGTGACTATCATTGGTACTTTAACTTAACTTATAGAGAATTTTTCTTTATGAAAGATGTTTTTGTAAATAAGTTAAAGGTGTTTAATGATGATGATACAAACCTACAGATTTATTTCTTTCTTACCTGATTCTGATGACTTGCATTGATTGGAATCAGACAGTAGTGCTAATAATGTCCATTTTCAAATGGAGGAGAAAAAAAAAGTCCTCCTCATTGTCCAATACCACATGAAAGTGGTTGGTTATTGGAATCTTATTGTCCAATACCACATGAAAGTGGTTGGTTATTGGAATCTTATTTGTCCAGCTTCCATACTCATTTTTATACACTTTACAGGATATACATTGGCGGCAAACTCCGTAGCTTGCTAGCTTGTGCACGCCAGCTTTCTGAGACTCTTATTTTGTTAGCGCAGGCAGGATGAAGCAGCGCTATTATTGTGAAGACAGGAACTGTGCAGTCTGTCTTTAGAGTTTTGACTGCAGGTACGGCGCGAGAGTCTGTTGAAATAAAAAGTGTTTCTCGCCTTCCTGTCGGTCATTTTTCTTAATGAGTTTGTAGCAGCCAGCGTCATCTCACAAGACCCTCAGGTGCCATGAATGTCAATCAAGTGGCGAAAGTGACTTCTTAATGAAGATTGTTGATCCCTTATTTTTAGGTCTATTTTTTCTAATGCCTGTCTGGCGATCGACTGACACATCCTCCACAATCGGCCGGTAGCTCATGATCGACATAATGGGCACCCCTGCTCTAATGACTTACTTTTATGTATGGCGGTACAAGGCTAAATTCCTCACTTGAGTGCATTTGCATGGTAAAAATTGCTGTTTGGTCTACTGACCATTGGCACATTTTCACTTTAGTTCTTGAAGGCAAAATGTTTGGGCATCGCTTTTCTAAATTATGAATAATGCCTCACTTGTGTAGTAGTTTGTGGCCATAAACCGAGAAGTTGGTCATTTTCGACATTCAACTTGGATCGTGAGAGATGATAGTTTGCGCCCACTTTTTTTTTTCTTTTACATTTGTGAGATTAATTCATCTAAACAGGAGGATATGAATGAATATCCCATTAGTCGGCATCCAAGTGAAAACATTGTACAGTAAATTATTTATGTTTGTAATTTTTGTTTAGCACTTAGCATTAGTGCAATTTACTCAATCTGTTTAAGCTTGTAAAACTTGTAGATCATCCTCCTTTATTTTCAGGCTAAGGTTCTGGATCATTTGTCCCAAAGTAGTTGTTGGCTCTCATGAAGGCTGCCATGAGTAGCGGTAGTTAAAGGAAATGGCGACTGTTGTGTTGTGCCTGTTACTACATTACATATTGCGAATATATCTCATTTTCTGGACTCTAGATCGCACCGGGATATAATCCGGACCCACTAAATTTTTCAAGAAAATATTTTTCATATATAAGCCGCAGAAATATTTGTTGCGACATGATTTACACAGTGAGATTCTGTAAATGTTTGTTTACCTACCTTTTTATATGTAGCAAGGTAACGGTCTTGCCGACAGTCCAGTATGGTGTTTGTAGCACTATGGTCTGGGGCTGCATTAGTGCTGCGGGCACATAGGGAGCTGCGGTTCATTGTGGGGATAATTACAACGTAGACTGAGTGTAAGACAATGATCTGGTCAGAGGTGGGTAGAGTAGCCAGAAATTGTACTCAAGTAAGAGTACTGTTACTTTAGAGATTTATTACTCAAGTAAAAGTAAGGAGTAGTCACCCAAATATTTACTTGAGTAAAAGTAAAAAGTATGTTGTGAAAAAACTACTCAAGTACTGAGTAACTGATGAGTAACATACACACTCATATCATATATATATATATATATATATATATATATATATATATATATATATATATATATATATATATATATATATATATATACATATACATTGATATATACAGTATATAATTTATATGTATTTATTTTTGCTGTTTTTGTTTACATGTTAAAGGTGTTTTAATGAATATACATGCATGTTTAACATATAGATTCCTTTCTTTCATGAAGACTAGAATATAAGTTGGTGTATTACCTGATTCTGATGACTTGCGTTGATTGTAATCAGATAGTTGTGATTATAACGTCCACGTTTTCAAATGGAGGAGAAAAAAAGTTCCTCCTTTCTGTCTAATACCACATGAAAGTGGTGGGTTTTTGGCATCTTATTTGTCCAGCTTCCATATTCGTTTTTATACACTTTACAAGAAATATGTTGGCGTCAAACTCCGTAGCTTGCTAGCTTGTTTGCGCTGGCTTTCGGAGACTCTTGTTTTGAAAGCGCAGGCGCGATGGAGCGGCACTTTTATTGTGAAGACAGGAACGTCCTCATGTGCGGTCAGTCTTTAGGCTTTTGACGGGATGTACGGTTGAAATAAAAAAGTATCTTTTTTCCTTCACACTTTTGATTGATTGATTGGAACTTGTATTATTAGATTGTACAGTACACATTCCGTACAATTGACCACTAAATGGTAACACCCCAATAAGTTTTTCAACTTGTTTAAGTCAGGCCATGTGACCATCTGGCTCTGTTTGATTGGTCCAACGTCACCAGTGACTGCATCTGATTGGTGGAACGAAGTGAAACGTCACCAGTAAGGCAGACACTTTGAAGGTCTGTCTGACAGACCAAAACAAAGCGTGCATTAACAGATCGATAAAAATTAGTAGCGATTAGCGAGCTGAATGTAGATAAAAGTACCGTTCCTTCTCTATAAATATACTTGAGTAAAAGTAAAAGTATGTTGCATTAAAACTACTCTTAGAAGTACAATTTATCCCAAAAGTTACTCAAGTAGATGTAACGGAGTAAATGTAGCGCGTTACTACCCACCTCTGGATCTGGTGTCCTGATACTTGTTTGTGTATGAAATGTTCCATGTCAGCTGTGTATATTTCCCATCAGGAGACCATGCATTTCCAGGAAGAGACTCTCTATCTGGCTATCCATCTCCTCAATTGCTCCCTGCGTCTACTCAAGGTGACCACAGCCAACCTGCAGCTCCTAGGCATGGTCTGCCTCTTCCTGGCCGCAAAGAAAGAGGAGTCTCTCCTCCCTGAGGTATGCTGACTCAGGCCTCCTCTCCCACGGGAGCTCATTTGACCCTCACCTGCCTGTGTTCAGGTTTCTGGACTTTGCTACCTGATGGACCACGCCTACACCAAGCATCAGCTGCTGCGTATGGAGCGAAAAGTCTTAAGCGGGCTTAAATTTAAATTGTCTTACTGTCCACCTTTGCATTTTCTCCTCCTGCTCGCCTCCATTGCACGCTGCAGCGCTCAGGTGACAACCTTGTCGAGCTTAAATCTTTTTATTTTTTTAATTTTATTTCCTTTTTAAATTGTGCTACAGAACTTATTTGTTGGCATCAGCTTGCTGATCCAGCTCGAGAAATTACTCTACTTGCATTAGGGCCAAATGGTGCAGAAACCCACTAAAGCCAGCAGATGGTGCTTTTTTTAGTAGTGAAGTGAATTATATTTATATAGCGCTTTTCTGTAGTTATTTAAAGCGCTTTACATAGTGAAACCCATTACCTAAATTACATTTTTGAACCAGTGTGGGTGGCAGTGGGAGCA
This sequence comes from Nerophis lumbriciformis, assembly GCF_033978685.3. NCBI lineage: Eukaryota > Metazoa > Chordata > Actinopteri > Syngnathiformes > Syngnathidae > Nerophis > Nerophis lumbriciformis. Next base: position 22,367,287 of record NC_084564.2, read on the forward strand.
AGTGGGTGAAGTGTAGGGATGATGTTCGAAAACTGGTTCTCCCGATGCTTTGGTAAGAAAAGAACCGATTCCATGGATTCTAATCCCTTTTTGAGAACCGGTTATCGAAGCCACTATACTGTATTTTCGCGACTATAGGGTGCACCGTATTTAAAGGTGCCGTGTCAGTTTATTGAAGTATTTATCAATGTACTCACATTATTTTTTTGATCAATCCTCATCCACAAATCCATCAAAGTCCTCATCTTCTGTGTCCGAAATGAACAGCTGGGCAAGTTCTCCATCAAACACGCCAGAGTCCCTCTCCTCATTTTCAAAGTCAGTCTCGTTGTCCATTAGCATTGCAAGCTAGCACAACAGTGAAAGCCGACTTCTCTTGCCCCGTTGTGCGTATCGATTCGCTACTGTGCTGGTCCCCTTCTTCTCCATAGTGTGCTTCACCGGGATGTCGAAAGTGAGCGGCACCTCGTCCATGTTGGTGATGTGTTTGTCGGCAATTTTTTTATTTACAACGCACATAGCAGCACTATATGCTCACTGGGGGCGTGCCTTTAGCGTCCTCTCACCTGAAACCTTCACATTTTAACGTCCGCATGCTGTCCCCAGTCACGTGTGCCTTTCCTCCATATAAACAGCGTGCCGGCCCAGTCACATAACATCTACGGCTTTTGGAACTCTGTGCACACACAACAACAACAACCTATATCTGGATTAGATAAGAGATTTGATAAGGAATCGGTTTGATAAGAGGATTCGATAATGGCCTCGACATCGATAATTTCTTAACGAACATCCCGAGTGAAGTGTCTTGCCCAAGGACACAACAGCTTTGACTAGGATGTCGGAAGCGGGGATCGAACCCAGAACCTTCAGGTTGCTAGCACGGCCGCTCTACCAACCGAACTACGCTGCTCCCCCCAGACATTATCAATCCCCCCAACCCTCAAGACTGGAGTGGAACTGTATTGTTCCATGAGAACAAGGCTAAACATACTTGGCATTATTAGTTTTACATGTATCCTTTTATTAGAGGCAGCCCAAATGTCACTGAGGTTGTATTTCACAATGTGATGTCTCATCGCTTACGTCGTCTGTGCCAGCAGATGGTGTGGCTGGCTCGCTATCTGCTGGAGCTGTCGCTGTTCGAGGGCCAGTGTGTGACGTTTTTGCCTGTGCAGCTGGCGGGGGCGGCGCTCTGCTTGGCCCGCCAAGTCCTGCAGGAGCCTCCGACACCAGAAGGGGAGGCCGCCTGGTGTTTGGCCTCCAGTATCCATGTCGGCAGGTGTGAGATTAGGAAATATTATTTACAATTTGTCACAACCGTCACTTATTCTGTTTTTTCCCCTCCTCAGTGAGACCATCTTGTTAAGGATCATGCAAATCCTTGCCGGTGCAGCAGCTAAAGCACACACCCAAGACACCTGCCATACTTTTATTAAATTCTCCTCCCCGGAAACCATGCACGTCAGCAGACACCCTGGTCTCAAGAACGCATCTGCTCTATTGGGCGTTTGCGCTTAATTTGTGTGTCCTGATACTACATAACGATGACACGAGGGGCTGACTCTGTTAAAGCGGGTATTGCAGAGGGGAGGAAGAAGTGTGAATAATAATATATGATGGCAAAACTTGTACCAGCTGGTTTTATGATCTTATTTTGCAGCTGATTTAGAAAATATTTCAATTGTATCAGTGTATTGTGGATAGGCTTTAAAATGTATTCAAGTTTTAATGTAAAAATAAAGTGTCTGCTGCAAAGTATGATTTTAATTACTAGATCTTCATGGAATTTTGACCACAAAACCGTAACTACAGTTGCCCCAAAGTTGTGTACAGTTTACTCGAGGTTTTTTTTTCGTTCCACACGTTTGGCTCGTAATTTCCTATTGTGCTGTATATTAGAAAAGTCAAAGGTACACAACGATAATTGCGCAAATATCCTAGATTTGTGTCATAAGCTGTCTCTAAAAGCAACCATTTTAAAGTTAAGTGTATTTGGTATAAAAGAAGCGAACACCTAAAGACACTAAATTGTTATAATTGCTTAATTTTGATTGGTTGGAAGAGTCCTCACTTCCGCCTCTTGCGTTCGCAAATATGATTGGCTATTACACAGATTGCACAGATCGATGGACGTTTGGCGAGTACACCTTTTTTAGTCTGGATTTGCGTTGTCTGAGAGAAGCACTTAATTTCGGCAAGTACTACTGTGTTGTGAACAAGAAGACATGTCATTTATGTTTTATTTTTCACTTTTTTTACAGTCAGTGGTCGCTTTTTGGCGTGAAGCTAGCTATATTTGGTCATCGGGATCTCAAAGGGCTAAACGTAAAGGTACGTCATATTCTGTGAGTGAGTATTGAAACAGTATGTATGCTTACTATGGTTTGTTGTGCATTTTTTGTAAACACGGAAATGTTCAGCAGTTGGTGGTTTTGTTTTGAAATTAACCGGATGTGCATCTCGTGCTACTGCTGCGTTCAAGCTATTCTGGCAGTCAGACAAATGAAAACCCGTTTCACTTGACTCTCTCTGTCCGTCCGACAGCCTTTTAAAAACATACATCAAAGCGTGTCTTCATTCCTTGAAACTGACAGGTACTTATAAACATGGCTCTGCAAGATAATACAAGCCTCGTTCGGCGTCGTGGAACCGAGGTGAAGGGGAGACACGGCTCTTACTTTTGGGAATAACTATTTTACACCGGGAGGTAAGTTTTGTTCAGTAAACGCACCACTGTGTATATACAATGTCGAGTCTTAACACACCATCATCACGTTATGTCTCGTAACTTTATTGTCTTCAGTTGTCATTTGAATGTTTATTTTTGCGTCACGGTCGGACTTATGAATGGTTACCGTCCTTGCAGTTGTTTACGAGCAATATTGTTAAAAAGTGATTGTGTAAAAGCGAAGCGATGACAACGGCGGTGAAGTTGACTGTTACATAATAGGAGGGGGAGGGGGGCGTGTGCTGCCTTCACGTACACAGCACTTCCTGTAATTTCGAAACACCAGAGTGCCATATCACGTCGTGCATCATCAGAGCCCAAATAGTTGACGTTTCACCAGTACTGGCAATATGCAATTATTAATTTTTTCACTCATTATTTTAGTATTACACAGTTGCTAATGATGCACCGATAAACGATTACATAATTCATAATTAGTTAGGTATATGTAGATGTGATGTAACACCCATGCTGTTTTGACATGACAAGAGTAAATATGACCATGTTTCATTCTGGATGCTTTCCCTGTAGGACCACACCCACTTTGCTTCTGAGCCCAACTAAAAGCTATCTTGTCAGGTTGTGATGTAATCATAGCAAAATGTCCTCTGACATACTGAAACACACATTGAGCTAGGCCAGGGGTCGGCAACCTTTACCACTCAAAGAGCCATTTTGACCCGTTTCACAAAATAAAGAAAACAATGGGAGCCACAAAACTCTTTTGAAATTTAAAATGAAGTAACACTGCATACAAAGTTTTTTTTTTTTTTTTGCTTTGTGCTATGTATAAACCAGGGGTCTCAGACACGCGGCCCCCACCTTAATATGAAAATGTAATGTTAGTGCGGCCCGCGAGTTTTATATGAATGCCGCTTGACAGCATCACACTTGCCAACCCTCCCAATTTGTCCGGGAGACACCCGAATTTCAGAGCACCTATTCACTCGAATGTCTGCTGATTTTCACCCAAACAACAATAATAAGGGCTGTCTTTAGCGCCCTCTACAACCTGTACAAACAGCTTGCCAGCCCAGTCACATGTTGTAAGCGGCTTCTGCAGACACACATAAGTGACTGCAAGGCATACTTGTTCAACAGCCATACAGGTCACACTGAGGGTGTCCGTTTGAACAACTTTAACACTCTTACTAATATGCGCCACACTGTGAACCCACACCAAGAATGACAAACACATTTCGGGAGAACATCCGCACCGTAACACAACAGAACAAATACCCAGAATCCCATGCATCCCTAACTCTTCCGGGCTACATTATACACCCCCGCTACCACCAACCCACCCCCGCCCCTCCGTGCGTCGGTTGAGGATGGGCGGGGTTGAGGGGGGCGGGGTTTGGTGGTAGCTGGGGTGTATAATGTAGCCCGAAAGAGTTAGGGATGCATGGGATTCTGGGTATTTGTTCTGTTGTGTTTATGTTGTGTTACGGTGCGGATGTTCTCCTGAAATGTGTTAGTCATTCTTGTTTGGTGTGGGTTCACAGTGTGGCGCATATTAGTAAGAGTGTTAAAGTTGTTTATATCACAACCCTCAGTGTAACCTGTATGCCTGTTGACCAAGTATGCCTTGCAGTCACTTACGTGTGTAAACCGAGGCCGCATACTACATGTGACCGGGCCGGCACGCAGATAGCATGGTGTAAAAGCGGACGCGACATGTTGTAGAGTGCGTTAAAGGCAGTGCCATCACGGCACGCCCTCAATATTGTTGTCCGGGTGAAAATCGGAGAATGTTTGCCCCGGGAGATTTCCGGGAGAGGCACTGAAATCCGGAAACCTACCGGAAAAATCGGGGGGGGGGGGGGGTCGGCAAGTATGCAGCTGAGCCGCATCAGAGTGACCAAAGAGCCGCATGCGGCTCCGGAGCCGCGGGTTGCCGACCCCTGAGCTAGGGAAAAGATATAGAGATGACATTAACATTATTCATATTTGCCCATTATAAGGTGAAAAAAGTGTCATTTCCATCCTAGTTGTGACATGTCGGCATGCTCCAACTTCTAATTAGTTAATATTTATGATTCAAATCCGTATAACAAGCTTATACGTGTAAAAAGCCATACATTTTGTATTTCGGCGAAATTGTGCCACCATATGCGTTTTTTGCTTTCGCTTTGTATTTTTTGTTATGCCACCACAGAAGTGTAGCAGTGATAATACAGAAAACGTGTCATGATAACCACAGAATTGTGTTGCACTGAGCAGTCTGCACAAAGACAACAAACAGTGGTTTTCCCGACTAATTTCTCAGTGCTTTACCTAATTGTGAGGATGTGTGCTTAACCCTTGTGCACCCCGAGGCCCCAAAACGTGCAATGCACATGTGTTCCTTATGTGACAGCATTAGGGCTGCAACAACTAATCGATTAAAATCAATTATAAAAATAGTTGGCGATTAATTTAGTCATTGATTCGTTGGATCTATGCTATGCGCATGCGCAGAGGCTACTTTATTTTATTTTATT
>NC_084564.2:22380000-22412500 GCF_033978685.3 Nerophis lumbriciformis
TATCTGTTAGATGGCAGTATATACTTTCTGTGTTGCCTGAGCCAAGAAGTAGTCTTTGCCATTAACTTTAATAGATAGATGGATAGCACTTTATTGATTCCTTCAGGAGAGTTCCCTCAGGAAAATGTAAAATGTACCAATATTGTCTTTTGTTCAGTCCTACAAAGTGTTTATACCGTACTCTAAGTATCGTGCGTATTACACACCAGCTGTTTGTAACATGCATATTAGGGAGGAAATCTTACAACAATTCCCTATTTGATTTTGATTTTGGGGGCAAGGATTCGATTGAAACCGATTTGCGTTTAATATTTGGTATACAAATGATAAAATTAAATGGTTCAAAACAGGTTATAAGTTACAAAAGCTTCTCTTGAATGCTAGCGTATGATGTATATGTGCAGCGAGTAAGCGCTGAGATGGCGGAAAAAACATCTTTAAAAAAATAAAAATACATTTTAGAAATTTATGAATCAATTTTGAATCACTATTCAGATATGAATCGATTTTAATATTTTTCTTAGATGTAGTTTTTATCACCAAATTTGAAGATGTTGAAATTGCCATGTAAAATTGCTAATGGTAATCAGGAGTATGTCTGTGGCAAATTCAACATATATTAGCATTTTAGAGCGCCTTTTTCTTGCTCTGTTGGCATGGAAAATTGTAACATTATCGAGAGGCAGTTCAGTTGAGTCCGCGTTGAGTGCTTAACTGCTTGTTTCCCGGCCAAGCGCTGGAGATGGTTCAGAGTCTTCACCCGGACGTGAGGTCACATGAAACAAAGGTATAAAAATGGGCACCGTTTTATTTTACATAAATTGGTACCTGGTAGTACAAATGGACTAAAATCCCAGTTGGGCAATAACTTCATCCATCCATCCATCCATCTTTTTCCGCTTATCCGAGGTCGGGTCGCGGGGGCAGCAGCCTAAGCAGGGAAGCCCAGACTTCCCTCTCCCCAGCCACTTCGTCCAGCTCTTCCCGGGGGATCCCGAGGTGTTCAAACGGTTCAATAACTTCAACAAAGTGTCAATAAACAACCACGTGGACAGATAGAGCTACATCTTCAGGTCCACTTTCTCATGCACTCCAAATCATTATTAAAGACAGGAAATGACACATTTCTTACCAATTGTCGCTTGCTTCAAAGTCGCGCTCCGTCCTCTTTTCGGTTTAGGTAACTTATGAGTGTGAATGTTGTCTCTGTGTTGGTCCAGTGATGAGGTGGCGACTTGTCCAAGGTGTACCCCGCTTTCTGCCTGAGTGCAGATGGGATAGGCTCCAGCCCCCTCGCGACCCCGAAAGGGACAAGTGGTAGAAAATGGATGGATGGTACTTGTTAATGTTTCAAAGAAAAGTATTTTCCCCTTCATTCGCCACTTTGTAATGCACATTACTGCCACCTATAGGGCTGGAGTGGACAGTACAAGGTAAGAAAATAAAACTTGACGAATGGAGGTACTCCCTTTTAGAGTTCCCTCGTTTATATGTATCTGCAAAAGAAGAAATTAAAGCATCTTCACAGTATTTGTCCGAGCTTGTTTTGTGACAGAAAGTAGACTAACATCTCCATTATTCATTATTCATTTTAATAAATGGTGTGTATTGTCATCAGGAGCCAGTATGGTGAAAGAGGAGCTTCGGTTGAGCGAGCGTGGTTCTCATCCTCCGAGCAGCAAGAATGCCAAAGACAAGAGCAACAGTTTGACTCTAAAGGCGTTGCGCCAGGCTAAGGACACGGACGACCGCCGCGAACGAGGCTGCAGCTCAGAAAAAGACTCTGGCTACTCTGGTGAGGCGAAGTCAACATGGCCGAGGTTTTCATTGTCTCTTTAGGCTGATTAACTCCCACTCGGCTATGCCGGTGCAAGTCAGAACAGGAAATGACAAGTTTAAAGCCAGTCTGCGACAAACAGTGCCGTCAATCATGTGACTAATGGGTCAGGTGTCGTCTTCACTTCAGCGATGTCACAAACATGCTGATCTCATTACTGCAGACAACGGCTCCGACTGGCAGCAGACGGACGTGGAGGATCAGCAGAGCATTAAAAGTCAGTCCAGAGAGGGCGCTGTGGTGCCGCCGTCCCATCACGGCCAAGATGCTGGGAAAGGAAAAACTGGGAATTCTTCACGGATACCAAGAGGCCAACCCATCCAGCCGATCTACATCATCAACAGCATAGTACTTAAGCAGGTAAACAGTGATCATACGCCTGCATAATGCATGCATGTTTGAAGGGGAATAAGGAGTGCTTATTTTATCTTACAGCAATAGCATCTCGTCTTAAATCAGGGGTGTCCAAACCACAGGTTATACCCGCCGGCATTGTCAATTTGGCCCGTGAGATGACTGCAGGAGGACCATTTCAATAAGCAAACTGGCCTATGGGGTGTTTTCATATTATATTTAAATACCAGGTGGCAATTTGTCACAAATTTGTTGACAATGTAAGAATTTCAGGTCAGAGACAATGATCTGTACAGTTACTTACATGACCCAATCCAAACAACCTTTTCTAGTCATGGTGCAGAAAACGGGACAATCCGCCTTTTAATTAAAAAAAATAAAAAAAATAAAAATAAAAGTGATATTATTCGTGTTTGGATAATGTGAAAAAAAAATACTTTTTTGGGGGCCAAATCACCCAGCTACACTGCAAAAACTGAAATCTAAGTAAGATTAAATATCTCAAATAAGGGTGATATTTGCTTATTTTCTGTCTAATAAGATCAGTCTTCTCACTAAGCAGATTTTATATTAGTGTTTTACTTGTTTTAAGGGTTTTGGTCCTAAATGATCTCAGTAAGATATTACAGCTTGTTGCTGAGATTTTATGACCTATATTGAGTAAAACATGCTTGAAACTAGAATATCAACTGATGCAAAGCTGTGTCATCAACACTCACAAGTATAAAGCTACTATTTCAAAGTAAGAATTTCTTATTTCAAGCATGAAGTAAAAAAATCATGACTTTGACACAATTGTGTCTCATATTAAAACAGATGACTTTGCTGTTTTATTTTCAATGAAACAATAGAAAATACGTACTCATATAGTGGTACAGTTGGCACAGTACAGTAAACTGACAGTTAATATTTAAACATTTAACATTTCAAACAATTTTGAACAGAAATAGTTCATGCACATTCAGATAAATTCCTCAAAATGACAATTAAAAACATTTTGGCCGGGGGCCGGGCTGTATATATGCGCACTAATTGACTGAAAGAGCACGCACTTGGCGCGATGATGTCATGTTATCGATGGAAAAATGCATTTTTAGACCATATGATTTGCCTGAGTGGCTAGGAGACCCCGTGAGTAACAAGCGCTTGCCTTGTTGCCTTTCCATTAAGAACAATAAATTAGATTTTAGTATAAGTTTGCTGGTTTCAAGAAATGTAATGCCGAGCCCATATCATTATGTCTAGATAATGGCACTAGCATTTACTTAATTTAAGAATATTTTTCAACATATTGAGCAAAAAGGTCAATTTTTTTTTTCTACCAAGAAAAGTGCACTTGTTATTAGGAATATACTTATTTTAAGGTATTTTTGGGTTCATTGAAGTTAGCTCATTTTACTTGTTTTGGAAAGTCTTGACAAGCCAAATTTTCTTGTTCTATTGGCAGATAATTTTGCTTAGTTCAAATAAAATACCCCTAATTTTTGTTTTTTGTTTTCTTGTTTTTGAACTTTTTGCAGTGTACTGTATATCAAACAAACATAACAAGATGAATCAACTTTCTATTTAATAACAAAGCCAAAACCACAACAAGTAGCTGAACTGTCATTATTTGCAGCAAACACTCACAGTTTGAAATCACAAAACTCGTTAACTTATACAGCCAGGTCGTTATAAAGATTAGGACTAAAAATCATCAGTGCGTGCAGTGGAGGTTGGGAGGAGGCAGTGCAGACAACGCTGTGGATTCTTTCTGAATGTTTCAAAGCACGCATCGCTTGTCAGTTGCTTTTTTTGGACTCATTTTGAGCTGGCAAAAATTTTAAAATGTCGTAAAGGCTAAAAAATACTTAAAAGGCACACAAAGTATCTACTATGAGCACCGAAGCTCAATCAGCCCCCTTTTTGGACACAAAATGGCTAAGCTGCAGACACACAATGGGTGGGTGAAACGCTCGTACAGTTTGATTGATTGATTGATTGATTGAAACTTTTATTAGTAGATTGCACAGTTCAGTACATATTCCGTACAATTGACCACTAAATGGTAACACCCGAATAAGTTTTTCAACTTGTTTAAGTCCGGGTCCACGTTAATCAATTCGCGAGACAATGTGTGTACAGCAAAGCATAGTTTTATTCAGTCTGTGGTTCGTAAATTCAGTAAAGTACCAATGATTGTCACACACACACACACACACACACACACACACACACACACACACACACACACACAGTAGGTGTGGCGAAATTATTCTCTGCATTTGACCCATCACCCTTGATCACCCCCTGGGAGGTGAGGGGAGCAGTGAGCAGCAGCGGCCGCGCCCGGGAATCATTTTTGATGATTTAAGCCCCAATTACAATCCTTGATTTTGAAATGAGGGGTTCTTAAAGGTTTCACTGTACTGTCATTTTTTTTCCAAATGTATTTTTGAAAACCCTGTAGACCTAAAGTCAAGTTAAAAAGTGTTTATTGGACCGCTCTTTCATTTAGCTCCTCTGTTTCACTATAAGGCACTAAAGCCATGTGATTCCTCCTCGCCAACCAGCAAGGAATGATTAAAAATGTATTTGGATGAAAAATTAAATTTAATAAAATAATTTAAAATGAATAAATGTAAGAATAATTATTCCATATTTATAAAAAATATAATTAGAATGAGAGATGTCCAATATCTGACTGCCGATATTAACGTCCAATAAATGCTTAATAATGTAATATCGGAAATTATCGGTATCTGTTTAAAAAGTAAAATTTATGACTTTTTTTTAAATGCCGCTGTGTACACGAACGTAAGGAGAAGTACAGAGTGCCAATAAACCTTAAAGGCACTGCCTTTGCGTGCCGGCCCAGTCACATAATATCTACGGCTTTTCACACACACAAGTGAATGCAAACCATACTTGGTCAACAGCGATACAGGTCACACTGAGGGTGGCCGTATAAACAACTTTAACACTGTTACAAATATGCGCCACACTGTGAACCCACACCAAACAAGAATGACAAACACATTTCGGGAGAACATCCGCACCGTAACACAACATAAACACAACAGAACAAATACCCAGAACCCCTTGCAGCACTAACTCTTCCGTGACGCTACAATATACACCCCCCGCTACTCCCTACCCCGCCCACCACGCCCTTAATGCATCCTGAGGGGCATCACAACAAAATTAGGCATAATGTGTTAACTCCACGACTGTATATATCGGTATCGGTTGATATCGGTAATTAAGAGTTGGACAATATCGGATATCGGCAAAAAAGCCATTATCGGACGTCTCTAATTACAATAATTTAAAATCTTGCACTGCAATAATTTGATGAGGAGAGCAGTATTCATGCTTTTATGTTGACAATCGATATTTACTCCTACTGTCCTTGTCCAGCAGCCAGAAAGCATCCAGAAAAATGGCAGGCTGCTGTGGAGAAATGGTGTGAGTGAGGCGGCAGGCTCTGGCAGCACAAATATGATCCTCTTCCAGCAGCCCAGCCTGATGCCGACCGCCCTCCATCTCCACAAGCCCTCGTCTCAGAAGAACAACCACGCGACCTACTTGCCCATCCTCAACTCCTACCCCCGCATCGCACCGCACCCAAGCAAGAAGCCGCCGGATAAGACCTTGTCCAACAACCAGGTGCAGAATTTGAGGAAGAGGGTGTGCACAGAACGCAAGGGGTACCTCAAAGCTGTGGCCACCTTGGAGCATCCCTGTTCATCGTCATCATCTTCACCCTCCTCCAGTCCTGCTGCAGCCTCCTCTTGCAAGACTCCTCCTTCTCCATCCTCCAGCTCCTCAGTCCTCACCAGCCGGGGGCCTCAGAGAAACGGCGCGGGCAGCACTCGCCACCGCCGCTTCCTCAACACGGCGGAGATCCTGCGTCAGTCGGGCTTGCTGGACATCACGCGCCGCACCAAAGAGCTGCTGCGCCAGAGCTACGCCACCGAGCGGGAGATTGCCGAGCTGCGCGAGCACACTGAGCTGCTCTGCCAGGCCGCTGATTGCGGCAGCGCCGCCACCTGGCAGAGCGTGCACAGGACCATGGCCGAGTCCAGCTACTATCCCAGTCTGAAAAACCTGCAACATTTCCAATCGGCGTCTCATCTGGATTCATCTGGCTGTTGTGGAGATGCTGTGGACATACCAAGACAGAACTGTGAGGCAGAAGCGTGCAGGGAGGAAGTTGCCTTTAAACCTCCAGATAGCCTAACTGGTCAAATGTGACGTGTGCCTTTTAGAAGGAAGAGCGGCACTCAGGTGCAACCAGGCACTTCTTTCTGAACAATGTGTGTGATGTTGATCATCAATGGATACCGACAATCCCTTTTTTTTTTTATATTTCATTACCACTATGGTGGACCACCGTGGTCCTCCTGCGCACTTCTTCAGTGGTATAAAGTTGCCTCTGCCTTGGACCAGGGGTGTCCAAAGTCCGGTATTAAGCCATTTGCGGCCCGCAGTGTATTCCAAAACATTCTTCGCACATCAAAACACAAAGCTTGTGTTCAAAGTCTGAGAACATGACCTACTCCCCTTACTCGCTGAAATGTGGAACTTTTTTGGGCACATTTATAATGCCATTTTTTGCCCGAATTGTAGGACCTGATTATTTTTGCCTTAAAACCAGGGCTGCCATATGGTTCAGTTTTTTAAACCAGATTAATCACACATTTGAATTTGGATTAATCACGGTTAGAGATGTAACGATATAAAAACTTCATATCACAGTTATAGTGAACAGAATTATTACTTATTATTAGATGTCCGATAATATCGGCCTGCCGATATTATCGACCGATAAATGCTTTAAAATGTAATATCGGAAATTATCGGTATCGGGTTTTTTATTATCGGTATCGTTTTTTTGGTTGTTTTTTTTTGTTTAGTTTTTTTAAATCAACATAAAAAACACAAGATACACTTACAATTAGTGCACCAACCCAAAAAACCTCCCTCCCCCATTTACACTCATTCACACAAAAGGGTTGTTTCTTTCTGTTATTAATATTCTGGTTCCTACATTATATATCAATATACATCAATACAGTCTGCAAGGGATACAGTCCGTAAGCACACATGATTGTGCGTGCTGCTGGTCCACTAATAGTACTAACCTTTTAACAGTTAATTTGACTAATTTTCATTAATTACTAGTTTCTATGTAGCTGTTTTTATATTGTTTTACTTTCTTTTTTATTCAAGAAAATGTTTTTAATTTATTTATCTTATTTTATTTAATTAATTTTTTTAAAAAGGACCTTATCTTCACCATACATGGTTGTCCAAATTAGGCATAATAATGTGTTAATTCCACGACTGCATATATCGGTATCGGTTGATATCAGTATCGGTAATTAAGAGTTGGACAATATCGGAATATCGGATATCGGCAAAAAAGCCATTATCGAACATCCTTACTTATTATTGTTGAATGTGTAAGGGGTTTACTTTAGTTGTTTTTTTTAATAACTAAAATAAATATAAACACTGTTAGAAAGCACACTATTTTGCATGCATTTTGTTTGTTTTACTGATGAGTGTTCTGGCAGGCGTCCTACTCTGATCAGCGGTTCTTGAATGCATCGTAAAATAATTTCCGTGTCATATTCCTATAAATATAGAACGATCACTGTGTTCTAAGAGAGTACAGCTTGTAGATTTAATGTACACAATTGAATATTTTAGTTGCTCAGTCAGTAAAATTTGTAAATGTTTATATTGAGGTATCTTAATGTCTCGTTTTTCATGTTAGCATATCAGTTAGTCCACGAGTTTATCGAAGTGTTATTATCAATCATGGTTTTTCAATCATTTTAATTTAAAACGGTAATACTAACTGTCTGGAGTTTTACTGCCGTAATCATTAATACCCTGAGGTCACAGGTTATTACTTGCCTGAATAATTGAAATTAACCTAAATATTTGGACACAAATGCCAATTTTATTGTCAGGATGTCATTCAGCATTATTTATAAACATGTTTTACTTAAATGTACATTATCGATTTGCTCATAACAGTTGTATCGAAAGTCCAGTCAGGGTGGATTCTTAAAGGTAAATTTACCAGTGAGCACGGAGCTCCTCACTCCTCTTTATACTGACTCATGCGTTGACCCGATCACAGACCGTACAACAAACCTTTCAGTAACCATCCGCACTTAAGCTAAAGGAGCATTTACAGTCCAAATAAATTGTGTGATTAATCTGCGGATTAATGTGATCATTTTGTGTGATTCATCACATGAGTTAACTTATTTTTGGATAGCCCTACTTTAGACATAACACAAGTTAGCTAAGCAGGTTAGAACAAATGTTTTCCAAATTTTTCTCAGGCTGTTTCACCTTACACTTTGAGAACTCCCAGGATGAAGTACAGTGGAACCTCAATTTACAGACTTAATTGGTTCTTAAACAGGGCTCGTAAATCAAAGTTGGTATAGTGAAGCAAATTATTTTCACCAGAAACAATGTAAATATGAATTATGGATTCCAGCCTTGACAAAACTCCATATTTTAGTTAAGGTCTGTACACTTTGAACACAATATATAAAGTGTTTTACAGTACAGTACTGTATATCAAACAAACATAAGGAGGTGATGACTTGACTAGTAACAAGCTAAAACGACAAGCTGAACTGTGCTGTATGCTCTGCCAACATGCGCACACACAAGTCCCTTTGGTGCCCTCACAAATGATCAGAAGTCACACAATCCTTAACTTTAACATCCATTTTGCTACAATAATATACTTCTAAAAAGTAAAATCCACTTGGAGTACTGCAAAGGAGCAGCTCAAGAGAGGAGAGAAAGGTTGAATGTGTGTGTGCTCTCGGAAGAGGTGTCGCTGAACAAGTGTCTTCTACGCTGCTTTGAAATAAGTCCGCTTTGGCATTTTTTTTTTTTTTACCAGAAAAGTCAGTTCTCATCACAATTGAAAACTTGCTGTTTTCCAAAGCTGGCTTCTTCAATACGAGCAAGCACAAAATGGATGAAAGAAGCGTTCTCACTCCGAGACATGGTTTGCACCCTAAAAGCATATTTGGCTCAATCTAAAAGTTCCTAAACCGAAAAGTTCGCAATTTGAGGGGCTCTTAAATCGAGGTTCCACTGTATAAAGTTAAAGTACCAATGATTGTCACACACACACTAGGTGTGGTGAAATTATTCTCTGCATTTGACCCATCACCCTTGATCACCCCCTGGGAGGTGAGGGGAGCAGTGGACAGCAGCGGTGGCCGCGCCCGGGAATCATTTTTGATGAGTTAACCCCCAATTCCAACCCTTGATGCTGAGTGCCAAGCAGGGAGGTAATGGGTCCCATTTTTTTATAGTCTTTGGTATGACTCGGCCGGGGTTTGAACTCACAACCTACCGATCTCAGGGCGGACACTCTAACCACTAGGCCACTGAGTAGGTCAGTCTCCATGTATCCATTTTCTACCGCTTGTCCCTAATGTTAATAGTAATAATACTTAAATACAATTGTTTACACTTGTATTTTATCAATAATGTAGAGATCAATTGCAAAAAGCAGACACGTGATCTGTTTCTCCTTGATTAGTACAAAATGATCTCCAGTCTTAGGTTTGGACACTCCTGTTTTTAGGCCAACTCGGTGTGGCAAAGACAAATGTCCGCATGACTGTAATACAAAATGCAACTAGGGCCTTCAAACCAAATGCTACTAAATTAAAGTCAGCCTGTATAATTGTGTCAAAGAAAGGATCTCTATACTTTTCCGTCACCTTTTTAAAAGTTGAGTTGACCTTCCTCTAAAGCACAAGTCAAGTATGGCCTCCCCAACATTTTCAGTTTTCTCTTCAGCAGGACTCCAATCTGGCAGCGTTATGCAGTCATCTGTCTCAATGTAAACACTCTTAAGATTGACTGAGTAGTTTGATGCCTTGTACTGTATTGGCTTTCAGTTACTTGCTCTTCTGCTGATGCTGATGGCGGCCACTGACTACATTGCACACGCTTCTGAAACATTGTGTTGTTTATACAGTTGCGATTGAATAAATTGAAGGTAAAGCACAGATTGTGAGTCTAATTGCCGAAAAGTAAGTACAGAAGTACCTCAACTCTTGAGCTTAATCGGTGCCGCGTCAGAGCTCTTAACTCGAAACACTTGTGTCACAAATCAATATCACCCAAAATGTATTTGAAATCAATTTAACTGGTGCTCGGCCAGCCCAAAACAGCACCATTTTAACATGTAACATGCTTTTTAAAATGAAAGACAAACATTTAGATGAGAAATATTGTGTAGAAACAATACAATAGAATGTAGCACAAACTACAGCACTTTTGTGAAGTACCGTATTTTCCGCACTATAAGGCGCACCTTAAAACCTCCAATTTTCTCAAAAGCTGACCGTGCACCTTATAATCCGGTGCGCCTTATATATCGACCAATATTGAGCCACAACAGGTCTCGCAACTACGGGATGCATAACGTAACCCCAGCCTCTACTGTAGCGTCTATTCTATGCGCCTTATGAGGTGCGCCTTATATATGAACACATTTTTAAAATAGGCCAGTCATTGAAGGTGCGCCTTATAATCCGGTGCGCCTTATAGTGCGGAAAATACGGTAACATAACGTAGGGAGTGATATCTCCTTCCAGCTGCTTCTCCATCAAACACCAAAATCAGCAGCTTTTCCACTTTTTCATGGATGAATGTCCACCATGTTGATATTATTTTAACATTCATGGCTGGCGTTGGACTCATTCTACTTCAGTATGGTGCAGACTAGCAGTGATACGCTCTAATCGCCTCACCAAGTTAGCAATATCCATCCATCCATCTTCCTCTGCTTAGCCTAGGTCGGGTCGCGGGGGCAGCAGCCTAAGCAGGGAAGCCCAGACTTTCCTCGCCCCAGCCACTTCGTCCAGCTCCTCCCGGGGGATCCCGAGGCGTTCCCCGTGGCCTCCTACCGGTTAGACGTGCCCTAAACACCTCCCTAGGGAGGCGTTCGGGTGGCATCCTGAACAGATGCCCGAACCACCTCATCTGGCTCCTCTCGATGTGGAGGAGCAGCGGCTTTATTTTGAGCTCCTCCCGGATGGCAGAACTTCTCCCCCTATCTCTATTGGAGAGCCCCGCCACCCGGCGGAGGAAACTCATTTCGGCCGCTTGTAGCCGTGATCTTGTCCTTTCGGTCATAACCCAAAGCTCATGACCATAGGTGAGGATGGGAACGTAGATCGACCAGTAAATTGAGCGCTTTGCCGTCCGGCTCAGCTCCTTCTTCACCACAACGGATCGATACAGCGTCCACATTACTGAATACGCAGCACCGATCCGCCTGTCGACCTCACGATCCACTCTTCCTCACTCGGGAACAAGACTCCGAGGTACTTGAACTCCTCCACTTGGGGCAAGATCTCCTCCCCAACCCGGAGATGGCACTCCACCCATGGATGATTTATTTTATTAATTCAATGAATATCTTCTCAACACTGTCCCTCACACTCATTTTCGTCCTTACTATGGTTGGAAAAACAAAGTTATGTAAATCTCTAGCTATAACCAAATGCGAGCAAGTAATACCAAATGTTTTGGTCAGATTTTATAGGGTTCACCCTGACATTTGCTACATCAACTAATGGAGGGATGCATGCAACAATAACAATTAGCCAAGAGACTGCTCTTATTTTGAAACACTCTAAGTGGAGATACCACTGTACTCAAATTGTCTCCGTTACTCGTGTTGTGGGTGCAGGCCACAGTTTTACTTTACATTTTGTTTGCTTATAAAGGTAACATTTTTTTGTCATACATTCGAAGTCAAAAGAATCAAGCTGTTTTATGAAGAATTACAATTTCAGTGATGGCAAAATAATGAAATTGAAACTCAGATGTTCAACAAAATGAATAATTCTTCATTTTCACATGTACAGTAGGAAGGGGATTCATAAGGCCCCATTCCTTGCAGTTTACCTGACACATGACGAATTGGGGGGGGGGTTGCACTATCCACTTTAGCCGCCAGATGGCTTGTCTTAAAACAGACCTGGGCAAATTAAGGCTCGGGGGCCACATGCGGCCCGTTAAGCTTTTCAATCTGGCCCGTCGGACATTCCCAAATAATTGTTTTAGATCTTTAGGATGGAAACTGTAGCCGCCATTGTGATGTGCAGTGATGTTTTCAAATTTACGTAAGTCTTGAACTATACAAAGTATTTCAATGGTTGGAATCTGCTGTTTTGCATGATATACTAGTTACTCTGGTAATCTAAGTCACAGCAGCTCAGACGAGGTACCAAGCAGTGTGGGTGTGGAATGCTTCTACAGAGTGTTTCCAGAGCGGCCAGCCTGAAATGCGGGAGGTTTTTTCTTCGTTTTTTCGCGTTTATATTTAGCTGTGTTTGTTGCATTTTTGTTGCGTTTCGCTTGATTGTAAAATATGTTAATCGAGAGGGGATGTGGCGTTCATACGTTGTCAATATTCAGTGTTTCATCGTTCATAGTTAATATTGTAAATCCCACATTCTTTATTTTCACGTCCTGGTACATTCTGGGTGTCCATCCATCCATCTTCTTCCGCTTATCCGAGGTCGGGTTGCGGGGGCAGCAGCCTAAGCAGGGAATCCCAGACTTCCCTCTCCCCAGCCACTTCGTCCAGCTCTTCCTGTGGGACCCCGAGGCGTTCGCAGGCCAGCCGGGAGACGTAGTCTTCCCAACGTGTCCTGGGTCTTCCCCGCGGCCTCCTACCGGTCGGACGTGCCCTAAACACCTCCCTAGGGAGGCGTTCGGGTGGCATCCTGACCAGATGCCCGAACCACCTCATCTGGCTCTTCTCGATGTGGAGGAGCAGCGGCTTTACTTTGAGTGGCCCCCGGATGGCAGAGCTTCTCACCCTATCTCTAAGGGAGAGCCCCGCCACCCGGCGGAGGAAACTCATTTCGGCCGCTTGTACCCGTGATCTTGTCCTGTCGGTCATAACCCAAAGCTCATGACCATAGGTGAGGATGGGAACGTAGATTGACCGGTAAATTGAGAGCTTTGCCTTCCGGCTCAGCTCCTTCTTCACCACAACGGATCAATACAGCGTCAGCATTACTGAAGACGCTGCACCGATCCGCCTGTCGATCTCACGATCCACTCTTCCCTCACTCGTGAACAAGACTCCGAGGCACTTGAACTCCTCCACTTGGGGTAAGATCTCCTCCCCAACCCGGAGATGGCACTCCACCCTTTTCCGGGCGAGAACCATGGACTCGGACTTGGAGGTGCTGATTCTCATCCCAGTTGCTTCACACTCGGCTGCGAACCGATCCAGCGAGAGCTGAAGATCCTGGCCAGGGTGTCTCATTCAGTAAAAAAGCTTGAAATTCCATTCCGTTTTTTAAGGCGGTCCATCATAACATTTTTAGCATTCAATCAGACATTATTGTGAGGTTTTGTATTAGTGTTCCTAAAAATCAGATATACCCGCCCCCGGGCACATTTTTTTCTCTAAATTAGGCCCCCAAGTCAAAATAATTGCCCAGGCCTGTCTTAAAATGTGCTTTGTGGCAATTCCAACTTTGACCACACAGTCGGTTGCTATGTAGAGTGGTGCGTGCCATCATTTTCAGCAGACTGCATTGCAAGATGATTAACCCCCCCGCCCCCACCTTCCTCTCACATGAGATCCACCCAGGAGTGGGGTCATATGAATCCCTTCTCTACTGTATCAGGTATGGGTAACCTCTACATTACTTCAATGGGATGGTATCTAGTGGGATACATTGTGCTTGTCTCCCTTGGGTTTTTTTTTTTGTCATTCCAGATCCTCCCCAGTGATGGGTTGCAGTGCCGTCTCTTCCTTTCTGGTCAATGAGTGGTCAGGCTGCTCGGGCCAGCACAGTTTATGGAGACGCTAACAAGTGGACACAAATCAAAGTAAGCTCCAATCTTCATCCATTGCCTCATTACAGAAGGATGCAAAGTAAGCACAATGTCATAAATAAGTACTGTAAGTCTTTCACAGGGTATTGTGAGATGCAGCCTTGCCCCACCTGACTAAGGGTTCCAGTGGCGGTGCTCAGCTTGTACAGTGCCCAGCCTGGCACCAGCAGGATGGAGGAGAGGGCCAGGATCCAGCCCATTACGTGGGCCCAGGTAGGGTACACGTACCAGCGATTAAAGGTCAAGGGCTGATACTCGACAAGTGAACAAATGAAAGATCCCTGGGGAAACAATAAAGTATGTCATACTTGCAGGTACACCTGCGACGGCGCAACAAACGTAAAAAAATATATACAGAACCAAAAATATAACTTACCACCCTCATTTTGCCAAAATCTTCATTAGCTTTGGACCAACAATCCCAGAGAAATTGTGACTTGTGTGTGAAGTATGTCAACTGCCTCCAATGTATTTGTAAACACTTTATGTATTACTCATCATGTATTATTCTAACTGATCTTTCTTTTTGTAACATGCGAAGTGAATAAGTGTACTTTTGTATTTATTTCCCAATATTTCTGCACAATGACTGAGATATGGTATCATTGAGGAGATCACCTGAAACCGAGTTGGCCATACTCTCTTTATTGTATAGTGAGTGGTACATGTACCATAGTTTGAGAATCACTGCTCTATATCAACTTCAGATCGAGCCATTATGGAAGTTTGTTTCATTTTCTTGTTGTCACAGAAAACAAAATATGCAATAATTTCCTCCCCAAATATTTTAAATACATTATTTTAAGTACAGTCAATAATTCATAACATTGATTCATTATTTTTTGAGCAATGACAGTTTTAAAGAATAAAACATGGCAGCTTTGTTATTAGGGTCAAGATTGCAACTTTTTCTGGTTACAAGCCACCTGTATGATCTTTTATTACATTTTTTATGTTTTTGTTGGTAATAGTATATAGTAGTATTTTTAGGATGAAAATTATAAAATAGCTGTGGGCCACACTTTGGTCATCTCTGATTTAGAAAGTATTTCCAATTGACACTAACGCATGCTCGTAGACCGCCATAATGAATCCCACATGACTTCACATTGATTGATTGATTGATTGATAGATTGAAACTTTTCTTAGTAGATTGCACAGTACAGTACATATTCTGTACAATTGACCACTAAATGGTAACACCCGAAAAAGTTTTTCAACTTGTTTAAGTCGGGGTCCACGTAAATCAATTCATGGTATTTATTGAACACCAATGCTCTGCTGTTATTGTATCATTCATTTATTATGTCATATTTAAACTATTGTGTTGAAGTCTGGGGAAATTGTTATAAATCCCATCTACAGCCTTTAGTCACTCTGCAGAAAAAGGCCATTAGGATTGTGTCTAATGTTCACTACAGACATCATTCAAATCCACTATTCATGGAGTTAAAGCAACTTAAACTGCACGATGTGATCAACTTTAAAACTGCTCAAATTATGTTTAGGGCATCCCAAAACTCTCTACCATCCAATATACAGAACCTATTCCAGGATAGAGATGCTCACCATAGTTGCAGTCTAAGAGGAAACAACAAATTATATTTGCCTAAATTTAGAACAACTTTAAAATCAATGTGCATTTCAGTGCGTGGAGTCACTCTGTGGAACAACTTTGGGGACGAGTTAAAAACATGTTCCAACATGATTCAATTTAAAAAGACTGTTTAAAAAAGAAGTACTGAAGGAGTACGAGGAGGAAAGAAACTGATGCCCTCAGTACAGAGCGATGGGAGAGAGGTGTATGGTCAGAGGGTGTTTGTGTGCGTGTGCGTGTGTGTGTTGTCTCGTCTTGTCTTGTCTTATACTAACAGTGGTACTATTATATTGTTAGTGTACAGGAGTTTTTCTTGTTTTTGTTTGTATAGTATTGTTCTTGTATTATATGGTTTATGTTAAATGTGGAATGAGTGAGAGGGGTTGGGATATTATAAGCATCTGCTTCATCCAACCCCTTTTCAAGCCTTGCATAAATGTCTCTGCCAAAATGTAAAAAAAAAAAAAAAAAAAGTGTTGTACTGTGCAGGTTTGAAATACATACTTCAATTCAATTGTATACATGATCTACATAGTGGTGTATTACACTTTTGTCAACCCTTTGAAAAAATGTCATGTTTGTCAAAATGAAGCCCATGTTGATATTGTGACTACCTAAAAAAAAATGTCTCAGTATGATGCAGTATGGTCTTTTTTTTTTTTTGCGAGAGATCTGATACTGAATTATTAGCTTGCGTTGAAATGTTCTTCGATACACTCACCAGTGACACAATGGGTGTGAGGTAGAGCCAGCAGACTTTGAAGAAAGGATTAGCACGTTCACCCGTCATGTCCACGATGACGGCATACAGCCGCTCTGCTCCTGTACGGAGAAGTCATTTTGTAACATCCCACACATACAGATGTGCCCATATTGGAACTACAACTTTTAACTTGTCATTACAACCAAAGATCATTTTTTAAGCATATTTTACAACATTTTTAGCCAAAATTAAACATTTGCAAGCATAAAAGTGATCAAATTAAGTAAAAATATAAATACTACATTAATATTGGCCACTAGATGAGATCAAACCAATCAGATTGGTTGCGTATCATGGCCACTGATTGGCACAGCCCAGTGACGTGCGGTGAGGTTGATGGCTGGTGAGGCACTGACTTCATCACAGTCAGATTTACAAACATATGAACCCTAAAGAGTATCTTATTCACCATTTGATTGGCAGCAGTTAACGGGTTGTGTTTAAAAACTCATACCAGCATTCTTCCCTGCTTGGCACTCAGCATCAAGGCTTGGAATTGGGGGTTAAATCACCAAAAATTATTCCCGGGCGCGGCGCCGCTGCTGCCCACTGCTCCCCTCACCTCCCAGGGGGTGATCAAGGGGATGGGTCAAATGCAGAGGACAAATTTCACCACACCTAGTGTGTGTGTGACAATCATTGCTACTTTAACTAAACTTTAACTTTACACATACAAACTGTAGCACACAAAAAAGCACATTTAATTAAAAAAACGTTATTATGGTCTTACCTTTTACTTATAAGTGCGGGAACAGTGGTGTTGGAGTTGTGAATGAATGAAATATGAAATCCGTGCTGCAGTCTGCAGGTGTACCTAATGTTGTGTCCCTGCAGTCGTTCACGGCTCCTCTGGCGCGAGCATTGTTGTTTTTGCACTTTTTGGCTTAAGTGACTTTTTTTGGGTGGATTCGGTCTTGCACGTGGAGGGTTTGGGTGTGGGCTTTGGTTGGTGTGGCGCTCCCGTCGGGGGGTGCATTCTGCGGCGGGGGTGCATTAACCGGCACCAGGAGGCGGGATTACTGCGAGCCTCACACAGTGCGTCTTCGCAGCCGTTTTATGATTGCTCAGCACAAGAAATACGTTACACACATACAGTTGTTGACAAAATACACTGTACATTATATACCTCAGCTAACTAAACTATGGAAATGTATAATATAGTTCATATAGCAATACGGTCTCACTGCACAGCAGGCCAGCAGTTAGCCGAGTCCGCAATCCATGTTGAGGCACAACTGAGTGACGTGCCTCAACTGGCTGCTGATCACCGCACCGTCTCTTCTCAGTATTTGAACGGCAAATGTGAAAATTCAGCGATTTTGAATAAAAAATAATCTAAAACTGGTGAAGTTAAATGGAAAATAACTTTATAGTATAATCACTGAATACATATAACAATTTAATTAATTTTTTTTCTTTTTACATTTTTTTTCTTTCCATGATGGCAGGTGAGGCCCCGCCAGTGACCGCACGTCACTGGCACAGCCTCAGGCAGAATTACTAAATTGTATTAAAAGAGTGTAAAGTTGACTAAAGGGTGTTATTTCACGTCTAGAGGGCTCTCATGATATTGAAAGTGTCTTTAGAAGGTAGTAAACGGTTATGCTTTAGCTATGAACATAGTCTATTCATAATGTCCAGGGTGTACCCTGCCTTTTGCCCGAGTGCAGGGTACTCTGAGAAGGACAAGCGGTAGAAAATGGATGGATGTATAAGTCCTACTCTGTGGAAATTTGTGTATCCGAAACCAATTAGTAAAGATAAACAAGGACCGACTGTAGTGTGTTTTTCCTTCTCGTATCCTGCAGAATCAAGTTTTTAAACAAGGAATCTCCCACATTAGTGAGTAGTCTCTATCTTTTCTAATTGAGTACAACTGCAAAATAAGCCACCATGTGGCCGAAAAAAGTTGCAGTACTAGCAGTTTGATAATCAAGGTAAGAAACACTTTTGGAATTAATAATGCTTGTTTTTGTTCTGTTGTTGTTGTCTCTGTCTAATCCCCCTCTTGTCCCCGCAATTTCCCCCTCTGTCTACTTTTTTTCCCTCTTTCTATCCCCTCCTGCTCTGGCCCGGCTGCACCAAATAATAAAATAAATACATTTAGTAAAGTCAAATACAAATAAGACAACAAGAGAAGAATCCCACACTTATATTTTCTAAAGTAAATTTGTACAGCCGATATGGGCATCTACATCAACTATATGATTTGCCTGAGTAGCTGGACAGGACAAAAAAAAACGAATGCCTGTTTTTTTCCCCAACTTCCTCTCCACTCGTCACTGTCTTCGCTGACAGGATTTTTATTCGAGGTAAAAGTGATATTAAATGTTTGTCCATTTCAGCCATCATTCATATGTACGTGTGTTGTGTTAATATTTTGGGTGTCTGAAAGTATTAATTGGTTTTGTATTGTTTGTTACTGGGAAAATTGCTTCAGTTTTTATCCAATTCAGCCTTTGTGTGACCTTTTGGAATGAAACATGAAATACAGTGTCTCTGTATGACCCACACAATG
This sequence comes from Nerophis lumbriciformis, assembly GCF_033978685.3. Lineage (NCBI taxonomy): Eukaryota > Metazoa > Chordata > Actinopteri > Syngnathiformes > Syngnathidae > Nerophis > Nerophis lumbriciformis. Next base: position 22,398,980 of record NC_084564.2, read on the forward strand.
GAACTAAAACATATTAAAGGTCCGTACTATACTATTTTTCAACCATTTTAAACGGATAGGTTTTATTTTAAGATGTGAGTCATATATTATTTTATCTTTGTGGAAAATATTGGACACAATGTGTCAAGCTTATGAGATGCGATGCAAGTGTAAGCCACTGTGACACTATTCATTTTTAAAATGGTTTTTTTTTTTTTTTTTTTATAAATGGCTGTGATGATAATGTAAATGAGGGATTTATAATCACTGTTATGTTGGAATTCTTAGTATTTATACTGTTGTTGATATTCATTTTTGTTTGACTACTTTTGGATTGTCTTGTGTCATGTTTGTGTGTCCTCTCAATTACTCTGATTGCTATTTTGAATGGTGCTGGGCTGTGTTTGGTTTTTTTGGAATTAAATTATGGTATTGTGGATTATTTTGTTAAACTGATTAATTAAAAAAATTAAAATAAAAAGATGTGAAGTTTGGGAGTATACACAGGACGGGCTCGTCTACCTACCAAATATCCAGCCCACCGCTAAGGTTTCAAACACACAAAGAAAGAGGATGCAGGCTCCATTGCAGGCGTAATAGTCAAGCACCTGAAAGATGTACATTCCTCCCTGAGAATGAGAGCAGGGAAGATTATTTGGAATGTACTTATCTTGTATGTCATTCGATTTTGCAGGTGTGCCTAATAAAGTGTCTAAGGAGTATGTATCCCCACATCTGTGATCATGATGAGCTGGGAGAAGAAACATGTGAGGCAAAAGAGGAGAAGGAAAAGTTCCCGCCTGCCCGCCTGGCGCATCACTGCGGGAAACATGTCCACCACGGACGTGATCGCCACCTCCATGGCAACAAACTTTACACAGAAAAAAAAAATAAGAGGGACATTGCAAGGGTGAGTAGTCCCTTAATGAGAAGTCTGTACTTGCGTGTCCAAGCCCAGGAGAATGATCATGAAGAAGAAGCAGATGGACCACAGTTGAGGCAACGGCATCATGGCCACCGCCTGAGGATAAGCGATGAATGCCAAGCCTGGACCTGGAAAGAACACGGCCATGCACTGAGTGGTTCTCAAACTTTTTTCACTAAGTACCAGAGGTGGGACCAAGTCATTGTTTTGCAAGTCACAAGTAAGTCTCAAGTCTTTTCCCTCAAGTCTCGAGTCAAGTCCCGAGTCAAGACAGGCATGTTCCGAGTCAAGTCCAAAGTCAAGACTGGAAAGTCTCAAGTCATGTCCCAAGTCCTTTTAACCAAAAACTAATATATTTACACAGATTGTGTATGCTTTTAGAACACTGTATTTATTTATTAAAACAAGTGCATTTGAAATTGCAGGAAACAAAATAGTACTGACATTGCACTTCATAATAGCACTATTAACCAGTCATTTTAAACATTTAATTCATTCCTTTACAGAATAAACACATTTGAAAAAACAAGTGCAACTGTACTTATTTGCACAAAAGTGTTAACATTGTATTTCCATGGCATACTGCATTGTAACTAGTTTCACAGCAGTTTATATCCTGTTCTTACCTTATCTCATTGATCTCATCTCATACTGTATGTGTGTTTGTGTGCGTTCACATGAAAAACATAACAAATACATGAACATAACAATGAACAGAGTTGTACTTTTTAGATGTCAGGGCCCTATGCAATATGTACACATATTCTTAATATAGTATACATTATAACTGACCTTTATTTGACTATGTTTGTCTTTTTGTAGGTGGCTAAAATATGCGGTGCTGCTGACCGCCGTCTAACGTTACATTACTGTATGTGATACACTGACTAACGTAACGTTAAGTGTAGGTACCTCATGCAACCCTGCTTAAAAAGAATCACTTGACAAAAAGTATGAATAAGGTAGCGAACTGCAGTGGACGCAACAGATTGCTGTGTTTGCAATGACGTTATAACCATAGACATCTTATAAGTAGACGCAGCATTGGCTGCTGTGACGTGAGCAATTTGGCCGCCATCTTGAAGTGGTGATGAGGAGCCGGCGAGGAGCCTAAACTGACAGTTGACAGGTAAAAAACAAAGATGCCGGGCTGGTGTTCAGCGTTTTCCTGCTCAAATGAGCGGACTGTTGAAAATAGGAATCGGGGGATTACTTTTCACAAGTAAGATTTAACATTGACGTACTATTGGTTGTATTTTGTGAAAAGAATATTACCACAGAGTTGAGAAGGAGCAAAGATCTTCAATAGCACTGAAATCGTAGCCGCTAGCAAACAAGAGTATGACCATAATAGAATTGCTTGTCAATGAAATGTATGTTTATGTTTAAGTATTTGGCAGACGCTTTAATCCAAAGCGACATACAGTACACAAAAATACATATAAAACAATCACTGTAAACATTATCATTTAAGGGAAGAATGTAATACAAAATATCAATATATATATATATATATATATATATATATATATACAGGTAAAAGCCAGTAAATTAGAATATTTTGAAAAACTTGATTTATTTCAGTAATTGCATTCAAAAGGTGTAACTTGTACATTATATTTATTCATTGCACACAGACTGATGCATTCAAATGTTTATTTCATTTAATTTTGATGATTTGAAGTGGCAACAAATGAAAATCCAAAATTCCGTGTGTCACAAAATTAGAATATTACTTAAGGCTAATACAAAAAAGGGATTTTTAGAAATGTTGGCCAACTGAAAAGTATGAAAATGAAAAATATGAGCATGTACAATACTCAATACTTGGTTGGAGCTCCTTTTGCCTCAATTACTGCGTTAATGCGGCGTGGCATGGAGTCGATGAGTTTCTGGCACTGCTCAGGTGTTATGAGAGCCCAGGTTGCTCTGATAGTGGCCTTCAACTCTTCTGCGTTTTTGGGTCTGGCATTCTGCATCTTCCTTTTCACAATACCCCACAGATTTTCTATGGGGCTAAGGTCAGGGGAGTTGGCGGGCCAATTTAGAACAGAAATACCATGGTCCGTAAACCAGGCACGGGTAGATTTTGCGCTGTGTGCAGGCGCCAAGTCCTGTTGGAACTTGAAATCTCCATCTCCATAGAGCAGGTCAGCAGCAGGAAGCATGAAGTGCTCTAAAACTTGCTGGTAGACGGCTGCATTGACCCTGGATCTCAGGAAACAGAGTGGACCGACACCAGCAGATGACATGGCACCCCAAACCATCACTGATGGTGGAAACTTTACACTAGACTTCAGGCAATGTGGATCCTGTGCCTCTCCTGTCTTCCTCCAGACTCTGGGACCTCGATTTCCAAAGGAAATGCAAAATTTGCATGGTTGGGTGATGGTTTGGGGTGCCATGTCATCTGCTGGTGTCGGTCCACTCGGTTTCCTGAGATCCAGGGTCAACGCAGCCGTCTACCAGCAAGTTTTAGAGCACTTCATGCTTCCTGCTGCTGACCTGCTCTATGGAGATGGAGATTTCAAGTTCCAACAGGACTTGGCGCCTGCACACAGCGCAAAATCTACCCGTGCCTGGTTTACGGACCATGGTATTTCTGTTCTAAATTGGCCCGCCAACTCCCCTGACCTTAGCCCCATAGAAAATCTGTGGGGTATTGTGAAAAGGAAGATGCAGAATGCCAGACCCAAAAACGCAGAAGAGTTGAAGGCCACTATCAGAGCAACCTGGGCTCTCATAACACCTGAGCAGTGCCAGAAACTCATCGACTCCATGCCACGCCGCAATAACGCAGTAATTGAGGCAAAAGGAGCTCCAACCAAGTATTGAGTATTGTACATGCTCATATTTTTCATTTTCATACTTTTCAGTTGGCCAACATTTCTAAAAATCCCTTTTTTGTTTTAGCCTTAAGTAATATTCTAATTTTGTGACACACTGAATTTTGGATTTTCATTTGTTGCCACTTCAAATCATCAAAATTAAATGAAATAAACATTTGAATGCATCAGTCTGTGTGCAATGAATAAATATAATGTACAAGTTACACCTTTTGAATGCAATTACTGAAATAAATCAAGTTTTTCAAAATATTCTAATTTACTGGCTTTTACCTGTATATATCAAGTGTCAAGACATAATAAACTCTCTGCTGCTGCAGCAACAGAGATACAGTCTATAAGTCCCTAAGATATATATATATCTAATGTATTGATACATTGTTTATGTAGGATATACGCATGTATATCATATTGTATCTTCCATTTAAAAATAGCGGACTGTTTTTTTCTCCCTTCTCTGGAATTATACTCCCAGTTTTGATCTCGGACGTCTGGTCACTTAAAGCATATAAGAAAATTCTATTACTGTTAAGCAAACAATGAATAATAAAACACGCTAAAACATGTGTCCTTTATCATAGCTACACGTATGACAAAAAAGCGCGTGAAAATCAGTGGTATTCAGTGAGGTAAAATGAATTAAATGCGCTGACAGTTCATTGCTCCTGTCAAATGAATTGCACTGAGTGGAGCGGATCACCACTCCAAGATGGCGGCCCCGCGTCTCGTCAGCGCCAGTAGCGCTCGATGCTGCGTCTACTAATAAGATGTCTATGGCTACCCTCATGTTACTCTACACTTGCTAACCAGCTCTCCTTCACTTTACTAATCATTTATGGTCCAATATTGGTGAGCTTGTTCAAATTATAAACACATTTCCTCTCCTTAATTTTGCTTATGTGCCTAAATAGACAAAGTTTCTGCAGTGTGTTTAGCTAATTGTATACTATATATTAGCATAGTAAGCTAACAGTTGCTTAACTTTCTATTGTTGTCGTGTTTGGAATGTTTTTTATAATTTGACATACCTAGCTAATTGACAACATAACAAATATTTACATTTTCAGTCATTATCTTTAGTGTAGAAGCTAACTGTGTATATGAAGAGCGCCATGACAGCAGTGCCTGTCGTGTGAGTGAACATCCAAGATACCTTTTTGACTGTGGTTAAAACACCTGTGTATTTTTATCCCTCTTTCGCTCCTTTTTAATCATTAGGTGCCATTTTAGGAAGGTTTAAAGCTTACCAGACTCTGCTACTTCTGCAATTGGAACTCCCTGCTCATGAGCCATGAACCCCAGCACAGAGAAGACCGCGAAACCAGCCACCACACTGGTACAACTGTTCAGTAAGCACAGCCACAAACAGTCTCTGCAACACACAAACACACTTTTTTTTACTGCAACACATCTGTAGTACAACTCAGCTCATTACTCTTTATAATTCAGACCATGTGCTTCTGATGTACAGTTGTAAAATAATCAGTGAGGGGTGTTCAAATTGGAGACAAATTGTTTTATTTTTGATGGCCGCAGCTAAAACAAACTTGCCAACACTCCCGGATTTTCCGGGAGACTCCCGAAATTCAGCGCCTCTCCCGAAAACCTCCCGGGACAAATTTTCTCCCGAAATTCAGGCGGAGCTGGAGGCCACGCCCCTTCCAGCTTCATGCAGACCTGAGTGACGTGTTGACAGCCTGTTCACACGTCCGCTTTCCCACAATATAAACAGCTAATGATCGAGGGCGAGTTCTTGGTTTCTTATGTGGGTTGATTGTTAGGCAGTTTCATTAACGTCCTCCCAGCGCGGTAACAACACACAACAACAGCAGTCAAGTTTCCGTCTACAGTAAAGCAGTTCGTCTGCCGTAAACAGCAATGTTGTGACACTTTTAAACAGGACAATACTGCCATCTACTGTACATGCATATGTGACCAACCCATAATGTGTCACATTTTTATGTTGATTTATTTATTTTATTTTGTGGTTTGAATTCATTTTTGGAGCTGTCATTACACATTTATCAGTATTCACATTGGTCAGTAGGGGGCAGTAGGGCGTTTCTTCCCAATTGAACGCTATCACCTGCAGACCGGAAGTGTCTTGTCATTCTGATGAGCGCGACCAGTCTGTGAACAATTGAAACGTCCTGTGTGCTTTTTCCTCCTGTATATACAGGTTAGTTTTGGTGAATCAACTCACTGAATAATATCCATGTGATCTTTATCAGTTTAAGTACATATTCTGATGGTGGAGCCTAACTCTAAAGTGTTTGTTAGTTGTAGTTTGTATTTGTGAATGAATCCAGTGCACAGCTGCAGTAATCAATACAAAAAGGCGACGTGAGTGCGCAATGTTTATATAGGAACTTCTGATCCTAATTCAGACTCCCAAATTAGAGCTCCCGTTTTCTTATTGATTTTATAATGTATATTTGTATAATGTGTGTGTTCTGAAATAGTGACAGAGAATAGAACAAGGATGGACAATTCAACCCTTAACTCAACAATGAGTAGATGAGTGTTATATGTGTGTACATGTGTAAATAAATGAACACTGAAATTCAAGTATTTCTTTTATTTATATATATATATATATATATATATATATATATATATATATATATATATATATATATATATATATATATATAATGTAATAAAATATATATATATATATATATAGCTAGAATTCACTGAAAGTCAAGTATTTCTTATATATATATATCTTAACCACGCCCCCCCGCCCCACCCCCAACCACGTCCCCCACCCCCCACCTCCCGAAATTGGAGGTCTCAAGGTTGGCAAGTATGAGCTAAAAGAGGATCATTTGCAACATGTACAATAATTTTACATGTGAAAATTATAAGCCTGTGATAGTTTATACAACTGAAATCGCTCTCAAATCTCCTACATTGCCACAGAAATATATTAAAAGTTTGTACATGTTAAAAATCAATGTCATATGCAGTTGTAATTTCAAGTGAAACTGTATAATGCAAATTATACATGTGCCAGTACATAGGTGTTACAGTTTCAAATGAAGTCAATTGCCAATTTACTGCACTCACTCTATTGTGGCAATTTCCCTTTGCCTACAAAAAAATGCAAAATACATAATTTCCTTTCATTGATTATAATAAAGGATACAGGCAATACAATAAACAATGTTCAGCTGTAAAAAAAAACACATATATTTATTCCAAGTCTTCTATTGTAGTTTTGGCAGTGGCATTGAACTAATTTGCTCCATGGAGTTTTGAGTTATGTGTTTCTAATATTTGCAAAATAACCAACATTTTGGAAATGGTTGTCCCTATAATAAAGTAAAGTTAACGTACATGTTGGATATTAAAACAAGCATTATTATATGTGTAAAGCCAGACTGACATCAGATTATGCCTGTGTACCTAATGTTGTGGATTGTCAGGGTTGCTTCCGGGTGACACTTACTTGTAGCAGTTGTTGCTGTAAGGGTTATAGCTGCCCAGTACAGTGAGCGTGCCCACACCAAGGCTGTATGAGAAGAAGATCTGGGCGCCAGCTTCCATCCACACCTGTCAAAACCCCACTTACTGACAAATTAGTGTGTTTTGCTCTTTGCAGTGTTTTCTTACCATTGCGTAACAGCACATACCTGAGGGTCTGTAAGTCGGGACAGTTCAGGAAGAAGGTAGAACACCACTCCTTGTCTGGCCCCAGGAAGAGTGAGTCCACGGATCAAAAGGATGAGCAGCATGACGTAGGGGAAGGTGGCGGTGAAATACACCACCTGGAAAGGAAAATCAAAGTTAAATGCATTTAAATGAGATATGACACACCGGCTGCCATTTTTCAAATCTTTACCTTTCCGGTAGATTTAACCCCTTTCCAGATGCAGAAGTAACATATGATCCACATGGCGATGAGGCACAGCAGCACCTCCCACCTAATGCTGCCGATCTCCTCAATGCCCTCTGAGATGTTCAACACCCTACGTCTATAAATATATGTATGTTTTATGGTATGAAAAAAATGCATTTGGATGCTATTAATTAATGTATTTATTGTTCATACTCCCAGAATTCTGTTGCTGCTGAAGTTCCATTGGTGTGGTTGCTGCCCTCCAGTGTGTGATTTCTTGTTGTAAAGTCTACACAATCCACTGACGGGTAAGAGACAAAAGTTCAAAGATAGTCATCTATACAGTATGTCTCTTTTGTTTTACTGGTAGCTGCCTGAACTGTTGTAGGCACTAGTTATAACATTTAGAAAAGTAGGCACTAGTTATAACAATTACAAAATTAAACATTTTTTTCCGAAAAAAAATCCTTAAACCCTTTTAAGACATTTGTTATAGTCAAAATTACACTATACATGTTTAATGTTCTTTTTTCTTTCTATTTATGGCCTTTTTTTAAATTTCGACAACTTTTCGATTTTGAAAATGATTTTTATTCTATTTAATACAATTTGAAAAGAAAATATATATATGTGTGTGTGTGTGTGTGTGTGTGTGTGTGTGTGTGTGTGTGTGTGTGTGTGTGTGTGTGTGTGTGTGTGTGTGTGTGTGTGTGTGTGTGTGTGTGTGTGTGTGTGTGTGTGTGTGTGTGTGTGTGTGTGTGTGTGTGTGTGTGTGTGTGTGTGTGTGTGTGTGTGTGTGTGTGTGTTTTAAAGGAATGGCTAAATCAGGCTAGAATTAAGGTTTTACAATGGCCTTCCCAAATTCCTGACTTAAACGTGTGGACAATACTGAAGAAACAAGTCCATGTCAGAAAACCATAACATTTAGCTGAACTGCATTCATTTTGTCAAGAGGAGTGGTCAAAAACTCAACCAGAAGCTTGTGGATGGCTACCAAAAGCGCCTTATTGCAGTGAAACTTACCAAGGGACATGTAACCAAATATTAACATTGCTGTATGTATACTTTTACTATATCACAGAGAGATAACTATCTTCTGCAGCTTTTGACATACTAAGCTACTGCTGCTGCATCACCTCTGATCTGGTGAAAGTTAATTAAAGATTATCAATCATGCTCCCTCATCACTTGTATAGTCGTAGAAAGTTGTCATAAACCGAGAAGTGGGTCAACTTTGAAATTGAATTTACTGAGGAATATGTACATATAAATGAAATAAAAAATAAATATATATATATATATATATATATATATTATTTATTTATTTAGATGTGTATATATATGTGTATATATAATTTAGATGTATGTATGTATGTATGTGTATATATATGAATAAATACATAAATATATATATGACTTAGACTTCTTTTTATTGTCATTCAAATTTGAACTTTGCAGTACAAATAAGAACGAAATTTCGTTGCATTAGCTCATGGTAGTGCAGGATAAAAGAGCAATAAGGTGCAGATATAAATGAATAGATTACTGTACAGATAAATATATTGCACTTTTGCATATACATCCACGTTTATGGATGTATGTTATATTGTCTTTATATTCCAGCGAGTTAATCAATTCTGGGGGGGAATTGAGGATATATATATATATATATATATATATATCTATCCTCAATGCATCCATCCCATCCATCCATCTTCTTCCGCTTATCCGAGGTCGGGTCGCGGGGGCAGCAGCCTAAGCAGGGAAGCCCAGACTTCCCTCTCCCCAGCCACTTCGTCCAGCTCTTCCTGTGGGACCCCGAGGCGTTCCCAGGCCAGCCGGGAGACATAGTCTTCCCAACTTGTCTTCCCCGCGGCCTCCTACCGGTCGGACGTGCCCTAAACACCTCCCTAGGGAGGCGTTCGGGTGGCATCCTGACCAGATGCCCGAACCACCTCATCTGGCTCCTCTCAATGTGGAGGAGCAGCGGCTTTACTTTGAGCTCCTCCCGGATGGCAGAGCTTCTCACCCTATCTCTAAGAGAGAGCCCCGCCACCCGGCGGAGGAAACTCATTTCGGCCGCTTGTACCCGTGATCTTGTCCTTTCGGTCATAACCCAAAGCTCATGACCATAGGTGAGGATGGGAACGTAGATCGACCGGTAAATTGAGAGCTTTGCCTTCCGGCTCAGCTCCTTCTTCACCACAACGGATCGATACAGCGTCCGCATTACTGAAAACGCCGCACTGATCCGCCTGTCGATCTCACGATCCACTCTTCCCCCACTCGTGAACAAGACTCCGAGGTACTTGAACTCCTCCACTTGGGGCAAGATCTCCTCCCCAACCCGGAGATGGCACCCCACCCTTTTCCGGGCGAGAACCATGGACTCGGACTTGGAGGTGCTGATTCTCATCCCAGTCGCTTCACACTCAGCTGCGAACCGATCCAGTGAGAGCTGAAGATCCTGGCCAGATGAAGCCATCAGGACCACATCATCTGCAAAAAGCAGAGACCTAATCCTGCAGCCACCAAACCAGATCCCCTCAACGCCTTGACTGCGCCTAGAAATTCTGTCCATAAAAGTTATGAACAGAATCGGTGACAAAGGGCAGCCTTGGCGGAGTCCAACCCTCACTGGAAACGTGTCCGACTTACTACCGGCAATGCGGACCAAGCTCTGGCACTGATCATACAGGGAGCGGACTGCCACAATCAGACAGTCCGATACCCCATACTCTCTGAGCACTCCCCACAGGACTTCCCGAGGGACACAGTCGAATGCCTTCTCCAAGTCCACAAAACACATGTAGACTGGTTGGGCAAACTCCCATGCACCCTCAAGGACCCTGCCGAGAGTATAGAGCTGGTCCACAGTTCCACGACCAGGACGAAAACCACACTGTTCCTCCTGAATCCGAGGTTCGACTATCCGGCGTAGCCTCCTCTCCAGTACACCTGAATAGACCTTACCGGGAAGGCTGAGGAGTGTGATCCCACGATAGTTAGAACACATCCTCCGGTTCCCCTTCTTAAAGAGAGGAACCACCACCCCGGTCTGCCAATCCAGTGGTACCGCCCCCGATGTCCACGCGATGCTGCAGAGTCTTGTCAACCAAGACAGCCCCACAGCATCCAGAGCCAACTTTGCCAGGATCCTCTTCGTGGACTTCAGCTCCACCTTCAACTCCCTACAGAAGCATCTACTGATCCGGAAACTACACCAGCTCAACATCCCCCCTCAGCTGATCCACCTCACCCACAACTTCCTCACCGACCGATTGCAAGCAGTAAGGGTGGGCTCAAACACATCCCCGATGCTTACCATCAACACCGGGGTCCCACAGGGATGTGTGTTGAGCCCTTTCCTGTACACACTCTACACCAATGACTGCCGTAGCATCTCACCCACCACAACGTACTTAAAATACTCAGATGACACAGCCATTCTCGCACTCCTCTCCAACAGTCAATCCATCCTGGACTATCATAACACAGTCAAACATTTCACAGAGTCATGCACAGCCAGTTATCTGGAAATCAATGTCAATAAAACAAAAGAAATATGGTTCAACCCCCCCTCAACTCAGAACCCCATCATCATAAACACACAAACAGTTAAAACAGTTGACACTCTTAAATACCTGGGCATAACCTTGGACAATAAACTCACCTTTGATCAACACACCACGGACATTCAAAAAAGAAGTCAACAAAGACTGTCAGCCATCCGGAAACTTAAAGGACTATACGTTGCACCTCATCTCCTGTTATTACTTTACCAAAGCATTGTTCAACCCATCCTTCTGTACTGTTCCACATGTTTTTTCACCATGCTTTCTGTAACCAACCGGACCAAACTCACACGCATTACAAACATAGCAGCTAAAATCATCGGCCTACCCACACCCAACATTTCAGACATAAACCACAGGTCCATCACCCGACTGGCAAAAACAATAGTTCAGGATATCACTCACCCACTACACTAATACATCATCCCACTACCATCAGGGCGCAGGTACAGAACAATCAAATTCCGGAGGGCCCGCCTCAGGAAAAGCCTGATCCCTGCAGCTATAGCCGCCCTTAACAGCAGGCCCGGCCGACCTGTCTGACAAGCCTGTAAATGTGTGTTAGTCATGTATGATGTCTTTTTGTTATTTTTTATTTTTTTGTGTGATGTGTAATGTGTAATGTGTAATGTCTAGTGTTTAAATGTACGGCAGTGACAATGAATTTCCCCAAGGGGACCAATAAATCTAATCTAATCTAAAATCTTAAGGAACTCCGGGCGGATCTCATCTACCCCCGGGGCCTTGCCACCGAGGAGCTTTTTAACTACCTCAGCAACCTCAGCCCCAGAAATAGGAGAGCCCACCACAGACTCCCCAGGCACTGCTTCCTCATAGGAAGACGTGTTGGTGGGATTGAGGAGGTCTTCGAAGTATTCCCTCCACCGATCCACAACATCCGCAGTCGAGGTCAGCAGAACACCATCCTCACCATACACGGTGTTGATAGTGCACTGCTTCCCCTTCCTGAGGCGGCGGATGGTGGTCCAGAATTGCTTCGAAGCCATCCGGAAGTCGTTTTCCATGGCCTCACCGAACTCCTCCCATGTCCGAGTTTTTGCCTCTGCGACTGCTGAAGCCGCACACCGCTTGGCCTGTCGGTACCCGTCCGCTGCCTCAGGAGTCCTATGAGCCAAAAGAACCCGATAGGACTCCTTCTTCAGCTTGACGGCATCCCTCACCGCCGGTGTCCACCAACGGGTTCTAGGATTACCGCCACGACAAGCACCAACTACCTTGCGGCCACAGCTACTATCAGCCGCCTCGACAATAGAGGCGCGGAACATGGTCCATTCGGACTCAATGTCCAGCACCTCCCTCGTGACATGTTCAAAGTTCTTCCGGAGGTGGGAATTGAAACTCTCTCTGACAGGAGACTCTGCCAGACGTTCCCAGCAAACCCTCACCATGCGTTTGGGCCTGCCAGGTCTGTCCGGCATCCTCCCCCACCATCGCAGCCAACTCACCACCAGGTGGTGATCGGTAGAAAGCTCTGCCCCTCTCTTCACCCGAGTGTCCAAAACATGAGGCCGCAAATCCGATGACACAACTACAAAGTCGATCATGGAACTGCGGCCTAGGGTGTCCTGGTGCCAAGTGCACATATGGACACCCTTATGCTTGAACATGGTGTTCGTTATGGACAATCTGTGACGGGCACAAAAGTCCAATAACAAAACACCGCTCGGGTTCAGATCCGGGCAGCCATTCTTCCCAATCACGCCTCTCCAGGTTTCACTGTCGCTGCCAACATGAGCATTGAAGTCCCCCAGTAGAACGAGGGAATCACCCGGGGGAGCACTCTCAAGTACTCCCTCGAGTGAATCCAAAAAAGGGTGGGTACTCTGAGCTGCGGTTTGGCGCGTAAGCGCAAACCACAGTCAGGACCCGTCCCCCCACCCGAAGGCGGAGGGAAGCTACCCTCTTGTCCACCGGGTTGAACTCCAACGTGCAGGCTCTGAGCCGGGGGGAAACAAGAATTGCCACCCCAGCCCGTCGCCTCTCACTTCCAGCAACGCCAGAGTGGAAGAGAGTCCAGCCCCTCTCGAGAGAACTGGTTCCAGAGCCCTTGCTGTGCGTCGAAGTGAGTCCGACTATGTCTAGCCGGAACTTCTCCACCTCGCGCACTAGCTCAGGTTCCTTCCCCCCCCCAGCGAGGTGACGTTCCACGTCCCAAGAGCTAGCTTCTGTAGCCGAGGATCGGACCGCCAAGTGCCCTGCCCTCGGCTACCGCCCAGCTCACATCGCACCCGACCTCTATGACCCCTGCTATGGGTGGTGAGCCCATTGGAGGGGGGACCCACGTTGCCTCTTCGGGCTGTGCCCGGCCGGGCCCCATGGGGACAGGCCCGG